>NW_028318466.1:1900000-2037500 GCF_062004578.1 Staurois parvus | reverse complement strand
AAATCCCAACAGCTAGTGCATGCATTTATCCATCAGGTGCTAAAGGGGTGTAACCACATATTAACACTCGAAATTCTGAAGGCCCCTCTGCACACTGGTGTATACCCTTTCAAGCAGACTATGCAATAAATAGGGATATTTAGTTCACACATATTACAATACATGCTTAAGCTGGCCAGCTGCGTCAAAGTAATGTTTTTTGTCATACACCTGCTTCCCATTATGTTCTATGTGCACTGGCTTCTGTCATTCATCCTGGTCATTCCATAGAGAGCAATGATATCCCACTTCATCTCAATTTTAAACATCACCATTGAACATGGAAAGTACGTCTGCTAAGGATTTATTTGGAATGTTGAATGGTTCTGACTTCAGGTCACATCTTGGTTGCCAGTATACTCTAGGGGCATTCTCTTTCGTCATTCACCTTTGTCATTCCATAGAAAACAGCTATAATCCCAAATGATTGCAATTTTACAATCTGCTACTCTGCTTGGGGAACACCTGTAGTAAAGGTGAAATTACTATATTTTTCAGATTTTCCTGCAGATGAGTTTATATTTTGTTTTCCCTTATTCTCTATGGGCATTCCTTTCTGTTCCATTACTGTCTATGGGCATTCCTTTCGCTTCCATTACTGTCTATGGGCATTCCTTTCTGTTCCATTATTGTCTATGGGCATTCCTTTCTGTTCCATTATCATCTATGGGCATTCCTTTCTGTTCCATTACTGTCTATGGGCATTCCTTTCGCTTCCATTACTGTCTATGGGCATTCCTTTCGGTTCCATTACTGTCTATGGGCATTCCTTTTGGTTCAATTACTGTCTATGGGCATTCCTTTTGGTTCCATTACTGTCTATGGGCATTCCTTTCTGTTCCATTATTGTCTATGGGCATTCCTTTCTGTTCCATTATCATCTATGGGCATTCCTTTCTATTCCATTATTGTCTATGGGCATTCCTTTCTGTTCCATTATCATCTAAGGGCATTCCTTTCTGTTCCATTGTTCTCTAAGGGCATTCCTTTCTGTTCCATTGTTCTCTATGGCTATTCCTTTCTGTTCCATTATTGTCTATGGGCATTCCTTTCTGTTCCATTATTGTCTATGGGCATTCTTTTCTGTTCCATTATTCTCTATGGCCATTCCTTTCTGTTCCATTGTTCTCTATGGGCATTCCTTTCTGTTCCATTGTTTTCTATGGGCATTCCATTGCACTGTTAAAGTCTATTGGCATTCCATTCTGTCATTCCTTTTAGTATGTCCCAATGATAACTAAGCCTTCTATACAGTGGTGTATTTAGGTTTTGTGCTGCCCTAGGCAACATAAAAATCATCTGCCCCCACGGACTCGACCAACACCCCCTTCCTTCCCCCTCCTGCAGAGAGCCTGACATTGACCAACAGCACCCCTGCCCCCCACCTGGGAGAACCTTCCACTACCCCCACTCCGGTGATAGAGAGAAAGACACCAGTCTTCACATGTCCGGACATCCCCAGGAATGAGTGTCAGGCTCTACATACATCATCAAGCAGCCCCCAGCCTCGCTCGGATCAAACCTGTTCCCATAGTGTGCGTGTCCCTTCTTCCATCCCTTCTTCTTGGGGGAGGTGCTGCCCCCCCCTGAAAAATGCTGCCCTAGGCAAATGCCCTGTTTGCCTTGTGGTAAATACACCCCTGCTTCTATAATACATGATGTCTCTGTTATATGTATGTCAAAGTTTAGTCATTTTGTTGGTGGGGTACGTCACCAAACACATCAGCTCCCTGTACTGTATCGTGTGTATTCCAGGTCCTGCTGATAAACCTCCATCCTTCATGCTTCTAAATGCCGCCTATGGTGGGGATCTTCTGGTGCTGCAGGGGTTAACAGAGGTGGTCGTGAGTGTGAAGGAGTTGTGCCAGTCCCCCGCAGCTTCCTGATTTCCACCATTCACATCATTGTCCCATGATGCCAGGTGCTCTGTGAATGGAGGAGGAGCGGATGACAGGATCTCCCCTGCTCATTCACAGAGCCATTGTCCCACAATGCAATGTGTTCTATGAATGGGCCAGGGAGATCCTGTCATTCATCCACTCCTTCCTCCATCCACAGAACTCAGACTATTATCATCCCACAATACACCATATTCTGTGAATAGAGGAGGACAGGACAAGTTACAGGATCTCCCCTGTTCATTCACAGAACTCAGAGTATCATTGTCCCATGATACAACATGTTCTGTAAATGGAGAAGAAGCAGGTAATTGGCAGGATCTGCCCTGCTTATTCCCAGAATACAGAATATAATTGTTCCACAATGCTGTGTGTTCTGTGAATGGGTAGGGGAGAACCTATCATTTATCTACTCCTCCTCCATTCACAGAATGCATTGTATCATGATACAATGACAGTCTGAGTTGTATGAATGGCAAGCAGTACAAGTCCTTCAGTCACTGCTGTTAAGCCATGCAGCCTGGAAGATCGATGATCCAGGCAGTATTCAGGGGGCTTGAAGGAAGGTTTTACATGAAGCAGCAGCCTGCAGGACATGGGATACACATCATTACAGGGAACAAATGTGTCTGGTGATAAATCCCTCCAAAAATGTACTGAGCATTAGACTTAAACTCATTATGTAGTATTCAGGGTGTGTGTGGTGCAGGTCTGCCTTGCTCTCCTCTGCACTTAGTTTGTGCACATGCCCTATACACATGGGTGTAAGCAGGGGCGGACTGACAATTCATGGGGCCCCCGAGCAATAGGGAATCATGGGGCCCCTGTGCCCTTGCCCAAACTCAAAAAACGCTATGAAAAAGGTACCAGGGGCATCTCATGGGGCCCCCTACTGACCCCGGGCCCTCGGCAGTGCCCGAGTTTCCAAATGGTCAGTCCGCCCCTGGGTGTAAGTCTCCTAGCGATGCACAATACACTCTCTGCCGCTGTCACCATCCTTTACATACTCTTTAGCCTTTTTTTACCACCTATATGCATGTACTGTATGTGGCATCACAGAGGTAGGCTTTATGCCATATAGCTGGCATCACTGGAATGCCAGCACCATGCAGCAGGGCAGCCCCTCAGCATGGGACCCAGAAACTAGAGAAGATTGCTGGAGTTGGAGTCCAAGGTGGACCAATATAATTATGTGTCCATACCTGGAAGTCTTCTTAAAGCTAAAAATCTTGAAACTAGGCACACACATACTAAAGTTGTATGTATCACAATCTGCAGTTCCTTGAGTTGCAGAGCCATTCACTTTGAATGACACCCAAACTTACTAAGGAAACGCACCTGCAGTGTAGCACACCACAACGCATAGCAGTGTTTTACATTAAATAAAGGGCGTGAGAGAGAAACCATAATGGTCTTCACACAGAACCGCATGCCTAATTCGCAGTACAAACTGAGCGATTTCAGAATGCATATGTGTGAACAGAGTCTAGATGGAAAGTTTTTGCCTGCACTCATATGCATTGTTTTTTTTGTTTCTTTTTGTTTTTTTAATAAAACCTTACACTCTACTCCTGTTTATTTCATAACTGGTATAGCCCTTCCATCAGCACCATGTCCCAAAGAGGTTACATTAAAGAAAGTAGCAAAGTATGTAGGACTTTAAGGTGCTATAGAAAATATTTAATTTTATTGCACAATAAAAGATCTAAAAACACAAAGAAATAAACCCTACCTGAAAAAAAATGATAATCATGACAATTCTTACAATACAGTGAACCCCAAAACCCCTTTCTTAAGGGTAGATACATATGACAAAAATTGCCTAGTTAATCTACTCAATAATTTGTTTAGGAAGGTGATCCAATAAGGCCCAACACATGTTGCCAAGTGGGCTTCTTCAGGGGTTCAAATCGTGTATTGTATTGTTACTGTATTGTCTCATGTTCTGTCCCCCTCGCTATTGTACAGCACTGAGCAAACCCTTTGGCGCTATATAAATACTGTATAATAATAATAATAATATGTATGTATGAGCCTGAAGGATTTCTGAATGTCAGATTCACTGATTTATTTATATATATATCCCTTTGTATTTTCCTACTTGCTTGTAATAATAATAATAAGTGGATCTTACCTGAACCTTAACTCTTAATCCTTACTTTCAATATTGCACAGTTGTACAGGCCACTTTTTTGTACTGTAATTGCTTACTGTGATTTACTGCACAATGTGAGATTCTCACAGTGTGCATTAAAAGCTGCAGCAAGTCAGATAGTCAGTCTGTCTTAATTCCTGGCTGGATAAGGTCTAACATCATCCAAGCTTTCCGAGGCCTTCCTCTTTCATTTCAATTAATTTTAGCTCTTTTAATGATGGAGGCTCAGCATGGCATATGGGCATTACGGAGGGTGGTCTGCATGCAAATACAGTCTGTTAAAGACTTGTTCGATTTTTCCTGATCCTCCTCATCCTGCTGTCAAGAGACGCTAATCTTTATCAAGCTTTAACACGAGCCTCTTTGTGCATTCTGTTGTGGTTTTATAAACATCGACTTCTCAAGCCCTGAGGAAGGGGTAGGCTTCTTCCCCCAACTACATTGCTATATCTGATGCTCGTAGCCCTGGTTTACATTTCTGCGTTCTGAAATCTCTGTATTTTTGTAGTAGTACAATTGTTCCCTGCATATCACATGTGGTTTGTTTGAACACTTATGCATTTATGATGCGATTTAGAAAGTGCTCTGTTTTTGGATCTGCATTGTCTATTGGTCTCTCTCTTCTATGCAAAAACGTTTCTCATCTCCTATGCAAAAGTGTCTCTGAATCACTCATATCTGAACACTGTTCTCAGAAAGGCACTGTACTCTATGGGGTGTGAATTTAGGACACATCACTCCAAAGTTGCACAAGACCCTTTTTAAAAACACACTAAAAACGGACTGCAGTCCGATCACATGTATGTGAACCACCTTTATAGGAACACACACTAACTGCCATGTCATGCGAATCGGTGTCCGTGAAAACACGTGTGAACCAGGGCTTAAGGCCTCGTCCATACTATATGATCAGCACAGACTTTTTCAGTTGCCATTCACTGCAAAGTGACTGATTCTCTTGTTAGAGCACCCCTCCACCCACACCCACTGCTACTTAACCTTTGCTGCACTCCCGCACATATCTGGTGCAGCCCTTGGACATACGTGGTGTTTCCAGGTATGGAAAAACAGGTGCTCCTATAGGTGAACAGAATGGTGAGGGTGGGCAGGGAAAGTATTGGGTAGCTAACCTTGTTGGAGATACAACAGCATGTACTATATAGTATTGTGTGTTAATATCACTTGACCAGTAGATGGCACTGTACACTAAGGTTACTAGTTGTGCATATGTGTAAAACTTGTTGGTTCTCTCTCTTCCTTTCTTTCTTTTCTCTCTCTTCAAAACCAAGATGTCTGCTGAAATGTGTTCGGTATGTTTGCAACTTAAGCCACACAAGTAAAACAGAGTTCTGCCTCATCACAAGCTACCAGTGTCTTCTCTAACACATAACCAACAAACCTTTCAATACATCAGTTTACCTAGAATGGCCAAAGCAACAAATTCTAAGTGCTGGCTGTTGGAATCTGTCTGCTCCTTAATCTTACTCACCTGGAATACAGTAAAACTTCTTCACCACAAACAGATGTATTACTAACCCTGTAGGAGTTGCTGAGGTCCCCCTATAGTCCTGCACAGCCAAGCAACACGCATTTTCCCTTTAGACTTGCATCCAGAAGACAGTACCCAGTCCTTGAGCTTGATTTTTGGATTTTATTTAGGGGGATTTCAAACGTGGATGGGGTAAGGGGTTTATGGGGTGCCCAAAGGAATGGCAGCAGAGAACAAACTTCCTGGAACTATATACTATACAAGTCTTTTTGGCAGCAAAAAAATCCTCTTCTGACTGGATTGCAGGCGTTGCTATGGCTGAATCTGGGCAGAAACACCTGGACAGTTGGTTGGTAAGAACGGAACACTGTAGCTCCAGCCTTTGTTGGACAACTTGGTGTTAGTAACAGTTGTAGCAGCGATGATCCGTAGCGGTTGCTACAGGCAACAGCAAGGCACGAGACCCCCCTCGCTGGACACTGTTGAATAATGCAAATCACTGGGCCCAATTGGTGTAAAGTAGCTGAGCATTTGTAATCCACTGGGTTGCAGGCCGTTACGGTTGCCCCGGACAATGACAAGCATGATCACGTGGCAAATACTGACTTTAGCAGGCATGAAAATTATCAATAGGCCACAGGCCTTAGCCACAGATGTGTGATGAGCAGTGTTAGAGCAAAACACACTTCACTGTAAATAGCAGGCATCTGAAGAACAGAGTCTTTTGTTGTAGCCACCTGTAGAGCAGCAAAAAGACTTGTAGGCATTGATGAGCAGCTCCTGTTGCTCCAGGCAATGGCAAGTAGGATAGTAGCAAATATGTTACTGTTGCGAGCAGGTATACAACTTAAATAATCTCTTCTAGGAGCCACCCGTACAGCAGCAAAGGGACGTTTGTAGACTGATGGGCCATTCCAGTTGCTCCGGGCGATGGCAAGCAGGACAGTAATAGCAGTCACTTTATTGACAAAGACACATACTGAGCATAGTCTCTTGTAGAGGCCACCTGTGGAGCAGCGAAAAGACTATTGGATAAACCCGGCATGGTTGCTATAGCCAATGACATAAACAACAATCCTTTAATCACAACAGCAATAACAGTCCGGGCAGTACAGTAAACTCCACTTTCCTTCCAGCTTTGTGATACTTCCACCGCTGCAAACACTTTTTTCAAGCTCGTTGGTTGCCAGTTTCACGACCATGCAGGTTACTACAGGAGATCGTGGATTTACAGTCCCCCACATGTAGCACTATCCCTGTAGGAGTTGCTGAATTTTGGGTCCCCCTATAGTCCTGTACAGCCAGGCAACACATATTTTCCATTTAGACTTGCATCCAGGAGACAGTTACCAGTCCTTGAGCTTATTTTTTGGATTTTGTTAGGGGGCATTCAAATTTGGATGGGGTAAGGGGTATATGAGATGCCCAAAGGAATGGCAACAGAGGACAAACTTCCTGGAACTATATACAAGTCTCTTTAGCAGCAAAATATCCTCTACTGAAGAGCTGGCCAGCATCTTCTGTTGTACCACCCCAGACCCTAGATACTCCTCTATCCAGCTGTTTTGGGTGAATCCAGTTTCTGTCACTTTAAGAGATAAGACAGTTCCGGGTAGCAGCTAATCCAGTTTCCCACCAGAGTGTTCCTTCCCTTTACTGGCCCAGGGAGTGCAGGTCTAATTACACAGTCCTCCTCCTATGAGCTGCTGGGTTGGTGGCTGCTCTCAGGTCTTCTGCTGGGCCACTCCTTCCCTGCTGAATAGGTGGTCTTCCCTCTGGGGGCTAATGAGATCCTGAGCTTTCCTCCTTTCCAGCTCATCTGCCTGTAGGTGAGCCCCTTACTATCTGGGCCCCTTCCCAGGCTCCTGTTCTCCAGTCTCTCACTTCTCCACCAGAACTCTCCTGCTGCTCAGCAGACTCTCTCACTCTTAAGGGCTGTCCTGGCCCCATGCCAATCCTCCTGTTGGGGATTGGCCAGGATCCCCTGAGAGTGCAGGCTAGCCGCTCCTCACTCTACAAAATTCTAGAGCAGGGGGAAGTTCCAGAGACTTGGTCTGCAGAGCCTCTTAGCTACGACCTGAATTTGACTTCCCTCTGACTATTACCACAGGCAGCTACTCAGCCTCTTTCTAACAATTGAACTCTACTCCCCCTAGCTAACTAGGAGGGTGCTACACAGATATCAATAGTAATGGGAATTTTGGATAGGTTACCTTTTAACACTGATAATATAAGTACATTTTTAAGTTTCAAAGTTAATTATCAGTAAATATATTTTACATTGGCATCCGAAGGTACCTAACACTGATACTATCATTATTTTTAATTTAATATAAAAACACAAAACCTGAAAAAGGAACTAATGAACAGTTAAGGAAGTATTTGACCCATATAAAGACAGATGGACAGTGTTTTTAGAGTAGGTAATAGGAAAAACTGGGCCTCATTCATTTTGCAGTTTTTTTGGCTCGTATACCATATTATTATATTAAGTGACAGTATAATGCTGCTTGGTTTATTAAAGACAGAAAACCCTCAAGCAAATGTTTAAGGCTTTGTCTAATACTAGCTCTTTTCTTGTGTGATTTTAAAACCTAATTTATATTTTTTTTTACTAGGTAGAAAAGCTAATCACTTTAGTCAAATGGATGAAACATTAGTTATCACACCATTCAGCAATATCTCTCAGAGTAAAAGAGTATTATTGGACTTGCTACATTATTATTAATAATATTAATAATAATTTAAAAAATTGTTTTTTGGTCCTTATCTCTACAAGAACATATCTTTAGGTAGTGTTACATTCAATTTCCTTAGCACTTACGGTAGCTCAATTCTTGGCAACTTACACATGCCAGAAATGAGTACACAAAATAAAACCATAATAGTAGAAAGAAAACTTTGCATTTACCTTCTGGCATAAAAACTTAACTTCCAAGCAGTTTTTCTTTTTTGTTCGGCTTGCAAAAGAGGCAGCTATTCCACTATGACCTTAATTAGCTTGTCATATTTTGGTAGGTCATAATTCTGCTCTATGACATGTAAAATATAAATGACAAAATGCCAGGATTAAAAATGCCAACCTCATGCAAAAATATTGCACCTTAGCATGTATTTTAATCAGTATAAGCTTTAAAGAAACAGTTAATTGATTTTATGTGCAGTATTACATTTGTATAAACACGTGAGAAAAAAAAATCAAATTTTGATGAATCAGGAAAAATTTAAAAAGTGATACCATTCAGTATATGAATAGCATATGAATAGCATGGAACTGTTATTAAAGATGAGTAAGAGATAATACCCTTTGCCAATTATTCAGCAGAGAGAAACTCTTATTTTACTTGATTATTAGTGCTTGAATATTTGGGAAACAGCACAAGGTGGTGGAAGAACTACTTATCAATTTGGTTCAAAGCAGCTGTCAGGAAATGTACATGATTAATCAAATCACTGATATCGATTATTTAATCAAATCGATATACAACAGTGCCTCTAGTCTTTTGGGGTGTAATTAGCATGAAATAAATTAAATATAACCACACTGACTCTATGTAGATATTTTAAGCTCAATAAAATTGTATGAAAGTATGAACTACAAAATGAAAAAAATAAATGCAAAGGGCATTCAAGTCAAACCGGGACTTTTGAGTTTATATAATAAAAGAACAAATTTCAAGGAGTAGAAACTGCATTTATTTTCTATATACTTCCCTGCTACATTTTTCCCCTTATCCCAGCATTTAACCCTAGAAGGCTTAGGAATGTAGAAATATTTGTCAGTACACCTGAACCAGCCTAGACCAGCCTGCTTCACTTCGTCATTGTCCCACAGAAAGATTTGTCTCTTGGGAAATTTCACGACAGGTCATGCATCGATTATCCAGGATAAGGTGTTCCATGCACTGAATGTTCACAGGAATGACTGCTGTAGGCTGGGAACCACCACGACCAAAATCGTCACTGGCAGACATACAGCCATCTTTGAAACATTTACATCATTCAAATGTCTTACTGTAGCTTAGCGTCTCATCACCGTACTGTGCTGGAGGTCTTCTGTAGATATCCACAGGTTTTACTCCTTCATTCATAAGAAACTTCATCACTACACGCTGTTCCATGCATACACTAACACTATTGTCTGCCATCAGCTAAGCACCCCCTATCAGTAATAGGACACACTTGCCACTTACTACTGCGTGTAGTACTGCCATACTAGCATCTCTTTTTTTACCTGTTAAATTATAAATCCCGATTTGACTTGAATGCCCCTCCTAAAAATGTATTTAACAATCTAGTCACTAACAATCACATATATTAGTCTGATTTATTGAATAACTTACATAGCTTGAACAATAAGCAGCTCAAATTAAAGGATACAGTGCATTTTAGAGCCTAACACATCCTGTACTGAAGGATATTAGACCAAAGCTTGGAAAAGTATGATGCAGGTAAAAAATACAAACCAGGTTGAGATGAAGAGGTCCTATACCTCTACTTCTCAGATCGGCCTTTATTTTTGCATCATCATGCTTTTACAAGCATTAGTCTAATATACTTTAGTACAGGGTTTGTTGTACTCCATGCTAGTTTTCCTTCACCTATTACTCAACTGTAACTGCATATTGCTCAATTGCTTCATTGATGAATACTGAAACTTTGGCAGCTTGTATTGTACCTTTTATACTACCTGCTAAAATGAAGCTTAATAAATGCATTTGTGGGAGTGCCAATTATTACTTTTGACATATCTATAGCTAAAGGGGAGAAAACCTTGAACTGGATGAGCATTCTTTCTATCTCTAGATAGTTTTTCTGTTGTTTGCATTTGAATATGATGCGCAATAAGCATATATTTATTGTATTTTTACCTTTTAACCCCCTGTAGTTTTAAAAGTGTGATTCCTATTGCATGTTGAAAGGTAACTGGAGGTCATTCAGGAGCTGGGGAGACAACACTTCCTCCTGGTGGATCCAGGTTGGTTGGTTTACTAAAGGCAAAAACACTGAGCACTTTGCAAGTGCAAGGGAATTTGCTCCAGAGCTTAGTGAGGGGAATGAGGGGAAGATCTGCCATCATCTAATCATGTGCAAGCAACAATGCTGTTTTTTTTATTTTCCTTGCATATGACTAGGTATTCTTTGAAAAGTGAGCTGCACCTCGTTTTCTAAGATCTGGAGCAAAATCTCTTACAAAGTGCAACTGCACTTGCAAAGTGCACAGTCTATGCGCCTTTAGTAAACCACCACTACTATGTTCCTTGCTGCTTTGGAACACTTTACCAATTTGCTTGTAAATCGCCTAGCTTGGAGCAAACCAGCTAGAATCACTTCAAATTCTGGATCACATAAATCAATTCACCACTCTCTGTTTATTAGGATTTTTAAATAGAGTAACTAAAAGTCAAATCCAGTAAATCAGTTCCTTACCATGTACTGTATATCCATGTATATATACCATATACTGTATAGTCTCCAGGGTGGCACGTTGAAAGTCCCTTTTTGCTGCTTTTTTTCATTGGAACAATTACTGGGATGGTGTCCCAGGACTTCTTATTAGGGGTAATTCTTAAAGTCCATCTTTCTCTTTGGGGTATTTTGTTGTTAATCAGTACATTCTATTAAGGTCATTGCAGACCATGGCAATTAAATAAAGGAACATACAATATGTTTAAAACCAGAAACAAAGATTAAGATACAGAAAAGAAGATTCTTAGCACTTTTATGTGTTTGTTAATATTTGTTTGTTTTTTTCTTAACAGATTGTTCGGTTGATGTTGTGGTGACTTTTGACATTTCAGTCTATCCAAATGGTGCTAAATTATTCTATGGTCAAAGTCATCTGGAAACCCAACTTAATAAAATCTTAAAAAACATGATGGATGTGAGAGTGGCCACATGCAGCCATGGTGTAAAGCCTCAAATCAGCGTAGCTTTTTATGTGCCAAATGCAGAAACACCAGTTTCATCTCGCTTTCAAGTCTACAGCCCAGATATTGCTCAGAACTTGAGGAAAACCAATGTTACCCGTCCTTTATATCTCAAGTCACCTGTTATAAAGTCTATGTGGGAGATTTTTAAAAATAAAGATGCAGGAAAAGCCAAAGTATGTATGATTCAGTCACTGTTGCACAATTCAAATACCCATTTGCTTTGTGTATATATTTAAGATTTTCTCTGTACTCCGTGTAGGTGTTGCTTGTCTTTACTGATGGCTTAGATGATGATGTTGAAGATCTTGAAGAGACAGTAGAAAACTTCAGAAAGAAAGGTAACATGCTACACACTAGAAAAACAGAATTACATGACTATCAGTGGTTTGTTTGCAATACCAATATATGCAATGGCATGTCCAGTGGTGTATTTTGGTTTTTGTGCTGCCCTAGGCAACACAAATATTGTTTGGCCCCAACCCCACCCCCGCGGAGAGAGTCTGACACTGACCAACACCCCCCCAGCCGAGAGAGCTTTCCACTAACCCCCCCATACACCCACCACTAACCCCCTCACCCAGCGAAAGAGATAAAGACACTCACCTTCACAGCTCCAGACAACCCTGGGAACAAGAGCTGGGCTCTGCATACACTGTCAAGCAGCCCACAGCCTCTCTTGGATCCTACCTGGTCCCCATGACACGTGTGCCCCTTCTTCCATCCTTTCTTCCAGGGGGACGGCGCCGCCCCCTGAAAAATGCCACCCTAGGCAAACGCCTTGTTTGCCTCGCGATAAATGCACCCCTGGACATGCCTCATTAGACCCAGTCTGTGCAGATAGTATGGCCACTTGCGGCAAAGCAGAATCCGTAGGCAGCTGAACTCATCAATAAGATACAGAAGTTGAATTCAGCACACCTTTATTTCAGATAAGTGCAACACAGAATACTTTTTCCAGTATTTTGAAGTGTTAGTAGTGATATTCCTAAACTCTGTGCAAAGAACTGAATCTATCTGAAGAAACAGGGAGGTTCTAATTAGGACTGTACAAATTATCTCTGGACAATAGGAAGGGCACGAGAATATACCAATGGAACAAACAAGCTGCCGTGGCTACACATGGCCATTAAATGTCAGTAACACATGGCAAGAATGGTAAAGCAACAATTACTCAACAGTAAGTTATGTGATTTGATTTTAGTTACAAACCAAAAAATACCACCAGTCTGGTATAAATCTACCTACTTTGTTTTCTTGCTTAAATTTTGCTATCATTTAGCTATCTACTTCATGTAAAGTAAAGTAAAGCGTACAGCTGAGAAGCATTCTAGTCCTCAAAGTGTATGTAATATATAGCCAAAATCTTTTTTTTATTTTTGATAGCAATAGGGAAGGGTTACAATTTCTGTCAGTTTATATGTTGCTGTCTGTGTCCTCTTGGAGCAATTTCCTTCACTTTTTGTCCCAGAAACACAACAGGAAGTGAGAAAAAACCTTTACAAAGAAGAGGAATTCCCTTTTTAGACATTTGCTTCAGAAATGGTGTCCCTATTGAAAGATTTCCCCCACACCCATTGCCTGAACAAAGTCATCAATTGCCCAGGGCAAAGATGCCAAACTGCACCCCCCCCCCCATCAAATATCTAATAGTTGAGATATGTGCGAAAAAACTGCCAGTGGTTGTGGCACACTACAGCACACTGAAAATGTTGATAGCGGTGCACATACTGCCCTATAGCAAAACCTTTAAACAGTGGGAAAGGAGGAAATGTCCCAGGAGTCAGAGAGGAACAGGATGTAGTAGGATGGCTCAGCCTTCACTCTGGCTACGCCCACTGATGCATTTTGCCCCACCCATGTGATGGATCCCATGATCAGGGAAGCGGAAGAGGAAAGATGGGAGTTTGATGGCATGTCTGCTGCTGTTCTGATCAGGGGGAGGGGATAGATCTGCACCCAGGCCTGCTGGAGATGCCCTCAGAGACTGAGTTGAGAGAGAGACAGAGAGAGTTGCTGCGTATTCAGGATCCAAGCTGTGTGAGGACCTGATTGCTGGGAACTGCTGATCTCCAAGCTATTGGGACCAGATAAGGGAAGTAGTGAGCTGATATACATTTCCTAAATGCCCACCACACTTGGTTAGCCCAAACAGAAGCTGCTCCCACTTAGCAGTTTGGCCTCTGTTATCTACCAACAGTCTTAAAGGGACACCTTGTATGCACAAGGTGTACACCAGGTCCCTTCTCTATTTCTCTGAACTGGTCGATGTTATTTAGAGCAGGGGTGGACTGACCATTTGGGAACTCGGGCGCTGCCCGAGGGCCCGGGGTCAGTAGGGGGCCCCATGAGATGCCCCTGGTACCTTTCATAGGCTTTTTTGGGTGTGGTTTGAGTGTGGGCAAGGACATAGGGGCCCCATGATCCCCTATTGCCTGGGGGCCCCATGAGTTGTCAGTCCGCCCCTGATTTAGAGATTCATAATCCAAATTAGCCATGTTATAGTTATTTAGTGGTTTGTTGCCCTTGTCTCTATCATGTTGGTCTTATGTCTGTGCATTTATCTGTTGATTTACACTATATTATGCTGAATTGGCTTAATACATTCAATTGGTTTACAGCTAAGCTGTTTGTGGCCTTATTCCTATGAATCCTAAAAGAATGGTAGATTGCTAACCCTTACAACCACAATATTAAACAGCTTTTAGTCTACAACCAGTGTGTCAGTGGGGACCAAGCAGTTTAGAGATTTGTGGCAGAACAGAGGACCCATCATCACCAACGCTCACTTGGGGGAAGTGTACACTACAGTGCCTCCTTGCAATGCCTAATGGAGAAGTGGCAGGTGCTGAAACACTTACCGTATTTTTTGCTCCATAAGATGCACCTGACCATAAGACGCACCTAGGTTTTAGAGGCAGAAAACTGGAAAAAAAATTCTGAACTAATGGACTGCAGACACAGTACAGGAGATGACCAGAGACTGCGGACACAGTACAGGGATGACCAGAGACTGCGGACAGCACAGGGATGACCAGAGACTGTGGACAGCACAGGGATGACCAGAGACTGCGGACAGCACAGGGATGACCAGAGACTGCGGACAGCACAGGGATGACCAGAGACAACGGACAGCACAGGGATGACCAGAGACTGCGGACAGTACAGATGACTGCTGACCTTTGGGGAGGTGGGGAGCGGGTACCTGAATTTGACAGGTACCCGCTCTTACTTCCGCAGAGTTTTTGTTCCTCGATCCAGCCGCGCGCTGTCTTCCCGGCTTCTGTAATGGCGCTCGGCATGACAGCCGTGTGCCCAGCGCGCATGAGCGAGAAGCACTTGAGCTTTGTGATTGGTCCGGCGGCTTCTGGGATCTGTCATGTGTCCCAGGTACCGCCTTACCATTCACAAAAAGCACTGCTTCTTGCGCATGCGCACTTGGCACCCGGCTGTCATGCCCAGTGCCCACACTACAGAAGCCGGAAGACAGCGCGCCGCTGGATAGAGGAACAGGTAAGATCAAAGAACAAAGAAGTAAGAGCGGGTACCTGTCAAATTCAGGTACCTGCTCCCCACCTCCCCAAAGGTCAGCAGTCATCTCCATAAGGTCCCGCTGCAGAGCTGAGCGGCCGGCCCGGTATTCTGACACGGCCGCGGTGGAAATACCGGACCGGCCGCTCCATATTCGCTCCATAAGACGCACTGACATTTTCCCTCCTTTTTTGGGGGGAAAAAAGTGCGTCTTATGGAGCAAAAAATACGGTAGCATTCCAGCACAGGGTGCTCTGTTAGTAGGGAGAGGATATTGAAACTCCACACAAAGCAGGTCTGTACACCTCCCCAGGAAGCCACATGGGCTGCTATTATGGTAGTTACCCCACTACATACAATTAAAGTGCTCAGAAGTGTCCATCAGACCCACTAGCAGCTGAGCCTCAGACAGTTGTTTTAATAACACAAGTAGAATATCTCTTAGAGCATTCAACCACTGTTTTGCACAGAAGGAATTAAAGAGTTTTTGTCTCCAATTAAACGCAAGCAATTAAGCTTGAATATAACATAAAAACATGTGAAATCTGCCAAGGAGAAGTCATTCCAGATCATTTACTTTTAAGTAAAACACCATTTATTTTAAAGAGGGCAGACATATTTTGCAAAACAAGGGGAGTAGTTTCAGTTTTATATCGTATTCCTGTATTGTCAATATGTAAGGTTTTGAGTAAGCTTTATTTAAGATATAATTTTCATTTTTAGACCAACATCTAATAAGATGTAATTATTTGATATATTATGTATAGTTGTATACATGTACCTGTATCTTTTCAGGGTTAAGTGCATTGGTTACTGTTGCACTTGAAGGAGCAAAGCATTATGATGACATCAAATATATAGAATTTGGCAGAGGCTTTGAATACAACTATCAAATGTATATTGGAATGCCAAATATTGGTGAAAGACTGTCTAAGCACATGGTAAGCCAGGAACCATCCAAATTTTTAAATTATATGTTGCATTTATGTTCTAGGGCCATTTGAAATGTCTATTTTTCTAGCTAAAAAAAAGTGATCCAAATTCACGAGTCAAAGTTCAACAGAGAAATCTAATAAGTAACATCATTTGTGAACTATGGTTATACCACTGGCCTTGAGTGCAGGGAAGGAACAAGATCTTTTCACTCCCCGTAATCCATGCAATACCATCTAAAATCCTCACAATACACAGTACATTTGACAAACCTACTAACAGAGTAGACCCTTCTTTTTTATTAATTATAAAAATGGTTTATTAAATAAAGAAAAAGAACAGTCTCTAGAGTAGCCCAAAAACATCACAGTTAGAATTTACTCGCACACACTCTGTGTTCGTAAATATAACACTCTAGCCCAAACGTCTTTCCCATTTGTTTTATCAATTTGGCAAGTGTGGAGGGAATTGTAGATTTCCAGTGTAGTAGTATCAGCTTGAGGGCCTAGAATAAGGACTCTTCTTTTTTACTTTGCAGCAAAGCAGACACTTGACATTTAAGCAAACAGGAAAACATATACTTCAGCACACTCAGGAACTATGAACCTGGTTTTTAACTAGCAACTGGTAGTTGATAATAGAGCTTCTCTCTGTATTCTCCATGTAGCGCATCCCGAAAAGAGCCACTGGTAAATACAGTCCTATTTCCCCCCTTAGAGCACTCACAGCCATGCACACTGCATTTTTGGCACTCTTTCACGGGCTCCAAAGAACAGTCGAGGGGTTTCTTTTTTTTTTTTTTATTGGAAACAATGAACTTGGATAGGGAGAGGGAACATGGGACACCCCAAAAACTGCAGAACTGAACAACATGAGGAAACAAAGAATGCTCCATGGGATCTCTATGCTGACAGTGACTAGTACACAGAAGTTAAAAGCTACACTCAGTCACTACTCTGCAGCACTTGGGTTGTGTACTCACATAGCCACAGGATCATTGGTTGTCTCCTGCTGATATCCACCAAGCTAGTATACTCACTCTACCATTGGACATCTGTACTCTTTCCCACCAACTTCCTCCTGGCTCTCTCCAGTGAGATTCTGCAGACCCAACTTGATCCAAAGACTCAAGCTTACAAATAGGACCCCAGCTAAGTCTAGCTGGGAACCCTATGTCTTCCTGGTGGTTTCTTCTTAAAAAGCTGCACCAGGGGCAGACCCACTGCACAGTGGTCTCCTCAAGCAGGACTGGACCCAGGAGCACTGCACCCTGCTGTTCAGGCTTCAGACTCTTTATGGACTCTCTAACCACCTACTAGGCACACCTCCCCAGGGATTGACTAGAGTCCCAATAAATATTCAGGCTGCATGCCCTGTTCTTCTGCCCACTATGATTTTAGAATCCTCTAGAAGACAAGCAAAAGTAACAGAGCAGCAGTCTGTAAAACACCGAGCAGCCCTAAGTAATCAACCCCTGCTCCTGTGATTACAGGGGAGCTAAACTAGATTTACCTAGCAGCCTACTCTATACTAAGAGGGTGCTACATCCATCTGAAAAACAATATGACATACAGCACTCACCTTTTCATTGCAGTCTCAAGTCAGGTTCAAAAAGGGCACAATCACTCTATGAAACAGCTATATAACTGGTGATAAGAGAAAATAACTTACATACTCCAGTAGTGAACCTTAGTCGCAGTGTACAGCCTTATATCCAATATAGTGTTAACAGGTAAAAACTAGGGATGAGCTCTAGGTTCATTCCATATCCATGTGCTGGCCGGATTTTTCTTGTTTGCAGGTTTGAACTTTCCGGACTTTAAGAATGTTGACACTGACAAACTTTGAGTAAAACAAACAAACAAAAATGTGACACAATGTAAATCCATCATCAGTCAAGTTGTCCAGTGATGCAGATCCTAGTCAATCACAAGGAATGATGCCTGTCAACTGGCAAAAAAAAATTAAAAATGACAGCTTCCTATCTGACAGCTGAATGTAAACAATTGGGTGGGGCATAACCAGTGACATCACTGACCATATATAGACATGACCATATTTGCTCAGCGATGTCAAAGCAAATCCTGAGTAATATCCTTGACCAAATATGGACATGTAATTTGGGAGGAACCACGTCCTACTACATATAAATGGCTGGACAAGCGTCGATCTGGGGGGATGTAGCCGTACATCCTCCCAGATTTTGTCAAATTTCACTGGGCGCCCCCTTGTTATTTTATAGTGGCAGATTGTCTTTTATCTACTAGTACTTCTAGTAGACATTATGTTTGTGTTACATAAAGACACACTATTCACTCAGATGCCATGTTTGGATATTTGCTTTTCTATCTAAAAATCAAAAGTTCAAATTAACGTTTTCTTCCGAAAGATCTTATAGAACGCCATGCTCTACAACAGACATCCAAAAGTGATTTCTCTATTCAAAGGGTCTCTGTTACAAAACAAAACTCCAGTGTGAAAAGTCTCCATTGGGAGCAGCCAATTCCTGTACCCCATACAAGGTCCAGAGCAGTTACAGGTTCAGTTTCCCTGCCCAAAACTAGTATGGGACACACACTTCAGGAAACTTTTGCTTCCATCTAAGACTTCACGCATTGTGGTTTTGCATTGTTAGATATCTCCTTGAGATGGAGATTACATAAAGAGACCCTATAACCAGTTCACACTTGTATTTTCAAATTTTTTTTAATACAGCAAAATAATAAATATTTGTGTCCTACTTTTTTTCTTTACTGTGTCTTAGTTTTATATGAAGCTAGTAGAAATCCAACACTTCTATCATCTCCACCTGCCACTATATCACACCTAATGCTGATACTGACAGCAAGGGCTGGTTGCAGATTGTTAGCAGTAATGAAAATTTTTTTTTATGATAGTTCCAGCTAGAGTAAGTAGATTAGTATGGTAGTACCAATATTAAACATAATCTAGCTTGTAATCTCTATTAATGTAACACAAATTATGAAAATAACATCATAATTACATTGCACTTTTCTATTGCAGTCCCATGTTACCGAGAAGACATGTTGCTGCGTATTTTGTAAGTGCATTGGAGAAAGGGGTAGTCCTGGACCATTTGGAAAACGTGGAAAACCGGTACTGAATTTTGTTTTATTGTTTTTAAATTATGATTTTTATTACTGGAACATCAAGAATCTACTGAAAATTGAGAAAATCATATATATATGTATAGAGATGATTTACTAAAAAAAAGTAGGGACCTCACATATTAATATGAATGAATTATAAATAAAGAAAAGTTGTGTTCACTTTGACTACCCAACTATGTGCAAGGGAAATAATAAAAGCAGAATATTTGCTTGTATGTGGTTGGATAATTGAAATCAACACAACTTCATTTTATTCACTAAGTTAAGCAAACATTCATTTCTGAAAATTAACATTCTTTATCCCTTTAACCCTTTTGTTGCTACCGATGTAAGGGTTACATGTGCAGCTGCGGCATCGGCACACACTTTTGGATGCTATGGAAGCCATGAGTGTGTGCATATTCCTTTAGCTGACTGTCAGCTTTCTAGCAGAAGTAATTCAGGTCACTATAGATCCACCCTAGCATTTCCACGGGTGTGTCAATGTGCTCCCCCTGACCCCACCCCACCACCATGTATCCTGGGCTTCACTGCCTAATCTGGGTGTGGGACACGCATAGCAGGTGTCTGTGGGATGAGTGGAGGACAATCAGCAAGAATCTGTTCACTGATTGTCCTTGGATTAAATGAAGCTGGAAGTGACATTTTGTCACTTTGGGTTTCAGTGGTGTCATTACCTGGCTGCTGTGGCCAGTAAAGACGCTAATAATGTATAATCACCATTGTCAATGAATCACAAAGTAAGTGTAAATTCTGAATTTTAGAGTTGTCATGAAAGCAAAAAGTGAGGGGAGGGTGTTTTAATTGGTAATAAATGTACTTGTGACAATAATGGAGAAGCGAATTTCCTACATGCTGGGGAGATTTCCTCTCACTTCGTGTTGCATCTCTAAGGCAGGAATGTAAGGGAAATCTCTCCAGCGGGACACAAACAGGTGATATCAAGTTAAAAATGACCTAAAAGGGAGTTTAATTCTTTCCCTACTCTCTTTGACAAAATAAGTTTTGGCTATACATACACTTTTATTGTACACCAAACTTCACAAATGCATTCATTTTCATTTCAAAAGATTTTTCTATGATGTTTAAAATGTATATATATTTATCATCTCAATTCAAACTTTTGATTATTTCCAGGGACTACCTGGGCAAAGAGGAGTGCCAGGACATTCTGGGGAAGAGGGTGAGGATGTGAGTATCTTTTTTTATTTAGTGAAATGCAGTGCTGTAGCAAAATTACACTTAGGTTTGAAAATGTAGTTTCTGGTCAGTCCAAATGGTATAAATAACAATACATTAGAAAAACAAAACTTGGCTAACACTAGTCCTCCCTAAGCACTTATGTCTTCTGCATATGGATCCTCTGTGCCAACGACCAACTCTTCCTGCACCAAAGAGTACCAAGTACAGATAAAGTCTGTATAGAAAAACAAATAAAAAATGCTAGAAATTGATTAGGCAAACTAGGTGAGTTAACAGTAGACCCACAATAATACTTGTACCAAGCAATGACATATTAATACAGTGTGGGTCTGATACTATCAATTACATTTATTAGTATTAATAATGCAGTATTTGTATAAACGGAAAAAACTTCATTCACAGTGTTTGTTTTTATTAGGGTACAAGGGGAACACCTGGTCCTACAGGAGAACCTGGTGAGAAAGGATGTTCGGGAATCAGAGGTCCTAAGGTATGTCTTAAGTCTTATTACTTCTCTCTTTTTTTTTTTAAACAAACCACTTAAAGGAGGGGCTTTATCCATAACAGCATCATAAAAATAATGTTCTTCAGCAAGGAGCATACATTCCACATTAATAATTATTCTACCAAATTACCAGGTGCTGTAAATTGCCTCCAGCATTTTTCCTGTTTCTTCTTGCTGGAGGCTGTCATTTAGCTGAAGCTCAGAGCTCAGAGCCTAGAGCCCCTGAGCAGCAGTAAATCTGTAGGTTGTCAGCAGACCGGCTTCTACAAATTCAGTGCTTAAAAGTAGAGAGCAACCAAGAATGTGCACAGCAGGGTGAGATAGTGTATTACTGGATTTTAAACAGTATAAGCACTTACTTTGAATGTTTTACATAGGTATACCTGCAAAAGGGGCCAGCATGAAGTGATCTAGCAGGAGTTCATTTTATGACTAAAGTTCTACTTTAATAATCCAATTAAAGCCTTTCAATATAGGACAGGAAAAAAAACACCTTATTGTTTTACCACCTGACTCACAAAGCTTTTTCCCTGCCTATGGATCAGAGTGGGCATTGCTCAAAAAGTAATAAAGCCAGAGGCAGCCAGACATCTGGCATTTTTAAAAAGAGAGGGGAGCAAGACAATCCCCATTTTTCTCAGTACATGTTTCTTTTAAAAAAAACATAGCATACACTTTTGAAGTACAATAACTGTCGACAAATACCAAGACTGAAATGAGTAGCAATTGCTATCAGTATAATGTTTTACATTAAAGTGTCAATTGCCAAAATCAAACTTCCATTTCTCTACGATAGAAGCTATATTATACTCACTCCGATGGCCTGTGTCTCCTACCATTGTTCCATTCCAACGCTACAGCCTTTGTCAGACTCTTCAGCATTTGACGCTTCTGGGAGTGTCAGATGCCTATGTCCTTCACCACACACTGGGGTTCTTTCCTCTGACCCCATTGTCACTAGAGAACACACTAAGCACATAGGATGAAATCACAACAGGCAGCACAGTACAAAAGTGGCAAATGCTAAAGTGTCTGCCAGATGTTGCAGTGCTCAAACAGAAGAAAAGAAGGTAGGAGAGATGGGCATCAGAGAGAGGGAAATATAATAGCTCTTCCTCTAGAGAACTGCCATTTTGATTTTTTTTTCTGTTTTAGGAAAAGTTTAAGGGTTGCTTTAACAATGCATGTGTGTACTAAAAAGTTCACTGTTCTATTGGATATTATCAGACTTGGCTTATTGCTAGTTCTCATTTCTTAAGACATTAGAGCTAAATGTTGGATAGCAGTTTTTGCATATGTAGCGTACTCCTAGTTAGCTAGGGGGGGGTAGAGTCCTGATTGTTATAGAGTAGCAGCCTGGGTGCAATAGTCAGGAAGTCAAATTGTGGTCAGGGCTGAGAGGCTCTGCAGGCCAGCCTCTCTGGAACTTCCCCCTGCTCTAGAGCTTTGAAGAAAGGCCTAGAGGTAGCGGGTGGATCTGAGGATTGGCTGGCTTATACTCTTGAGGGATCCTGGCCAACCCCCAACAGGAGGCTTGGCAAGGGGCCAGGGCATCCTTTAAAAGTAAGTGAGCCTGCTCAGCCGCAGGAGAGTTTGAGTGGAAGACAGAGAGGAGATGAGAAGCTATATGCAGGAGCCTAGGAGGGGAACCTAGAGGAAGAGAGGGGCTTGCCTACAGGCAGTGGAGCTGGAAAGAAAGAATGCTCAGAGCTTCACTGGCCCCCAGAGCAAGGACCACCTGTACAGCAGCGAAGGAGCGGCCCAGCTAAAGTCCTGGTAGCAGCTACCAACCCATCAGTGGTACAGGAGAGGATCTGAGTGAGCACCTCTGCACCCCCTGGGCGGATTGGGGAAGGGGCACTCTGGTGGGAAACAAATTTGCTACCTACCTGGTACTGTCTATTTCTTAAAGCAACAGGAACCGGATCCCCTGTTCAGATTTACCTCCAGATTGCTAGGTGAAGGAAGAGGGGTTCATCTAGGGTCTGGGGTGGTACATTAAGATATGCTGGCTAGCTCTCCAACAGAGCCTGTGTTGCAGTGAAAGCTTGTAAATAGTTCCAGGAAGTTGACCTCAGTTCATCAGTTCCCTTGGCCACCTCTCTTTGCAACTCTTAGGGGGTAGTGGTACACATATCTACAATTAATTATACAGTTAGGGCAAAGCGCAATCTTTAAGTTAAGTATTGGGATGAAAATTTGGGTTTTGCTGTCCAAATGATCTGATGCGGTAATTCAGCTGTTTGAATTCTTTGTAACAATAACGTACTGCAGGGGTTTTAAACTTAAGTTAGCTGGTTGGGGGTTTTGTTATGTACCAGTTCCTTTACTATAAACGGGGAAAAAAAAGCCATAGTGTCAGTGTATTGGAAAATACTATACAAAAAGGCTAGGGAAAGCTAACAAACTGCATAGGGAACGATTAGGGCAAGTTTAATTTTCACAGCAAACTTTTTTCTGCAAGACTTCCCTTTAATAAATGAGCAACAAGGCTTCCATTAAAAAAAGTAAGCTTCTATTTCAGGGGGTATTATTTGGGTGTTTTTCTTATTTCTTTTGTGGTGGTATGTAATGGTTTTTATATTAAACTTTTGTTTAAAAAGGCTTCCCCTAAAAAAGTTGGCCTTTTTTTCAGGGGTGGTATTTTGGAGTTTTCTTTTCTTTTAGGGGTTTCATAATGTTCATATTTTTTTTCTTGTTGATAAGACTTTTTTTTACGTTTTTGGTTACAGAGTGCAGAGTTGGCTTTTGTCCTCAGCATATTTGAAAGAAAAGAAAAACTATGTGCATGAACAGTGTACATCTAAACCACCTCACATTATATCCCTCTTATTCAATGCACTCCCTATCCTCATAGATAAAATAAACCGTTTTACACTGCTCTAGCCTCTGTAGTATCTTAACTCTTGTAGTAAAATGCCTACCTGTGCTCTTAGACTGTAGTAAATGTGTACCTAAAATTGCTATTTAACATTGTCCTCCTGCTGGCCATATTCACAATGCTCGTGGGCTCCCGATTAATATAGTAAAACATCTTCCTGTGCTCTTTGTCTTTAGTATATTTCAGCCAATTTTCCCTCAGTAAAAATGTCTTACTGCTGGCCAGTTTTATACTGCTGTTCCTGGACCCCTCTAAGTGATGTATAAAATTAATGTAAACAAAAACTATATATAAACTATAAATAAATTACACAATTATTTAGAAAAAAAAAGGATAAAATGGCATGAAGTTCATCTTACAATTCCACACAGACCCCTTATCCAGACATGCAGCCTGGGTGGCCAAGAAAGGGAGGGCAGCAATGTGTCCACCTTCCTATATTAGACCAGGCCCCATGCCTTTCAACACTGGGGAGGTACCATGTAAGATGGGGCATCAAAACCCCCCTCTTGTAAAATATCCTTGTTTTAATGTTAAGGGAACATGGCCTCTTTCTCATCTTTACCAGAATATATAGAGGGACTTATTGTAAAAAATGGAAGTTTTTTTATAGTAAGGTGGTGACTATAAAACCATGCACTTCCAGGTGAATTGGTACAGGGTACATTAGTACCCCTTAGTAATGTAAAGAGTTAAAAGTGAAGAAACATACACCCCTTGAAAATGTCCTTTTAATGAAAAACAAAAAACACAGACACAAAAAATAAAAGGTGACTTTTCTTGGCCATCCAGATTGCATGCCTTGATATGAGTCTAGGGGGAATTTTTAGAGTAAACCTCACATCATTTTTACCTTTTTTTAATTACAGCATTCAAACTGCAATGAATCAGATTGGGTTGGTTGTGCATGTAAGCTAAGCTAATTGTAAAAAAAAATAAATAAAAAAGTGCACTTCTATTGTACGCTGTTGCTGAGATTGTACAGTTTTGAAATGCCACATGCAACTTTAGAGCATCCACAAACCATGGTATTTAAATGATCTGTGTGCTTTCAAAGCTGCATGAAAAGCTCTTCTTCCTATTGTATATTTTTAAAAAAATGTTTTTGCATTAGCACATGCCCCCATTCTGTTTTTCCAATATTGGTTTGCTTATTAGCCTTTACCAGACAGCAAATATGGCGGTGTGATGCCAATTTTGGGATTTGAGGACTTTAAGCAGGATTTAACACACCCGACCTGGTGGATTCAGTCATCCCTAGGGAACTTTTTTTTACTCTGGCTATAGTAAACTAAGTACCGTATTTTCCGGCGTATAAGGCGACTGGGTGTATAAGACGACCCCCTCATTTTTCAGTTAAAACATAGGTTTTGGGCTATACTCGCCGTAAAAGACTATCCCCCTTCCGAGGCAACACCATTTAAAAACATCAGATTTTTAATTGAAATGGTTATGACTTACCGGTACTTAAAATCCTCATGTTCATCCTTTGACATCATAAGTTCATGAATGACATCTTGTGATACATTTGTAAGACAGTCATCATATGGATCAAATTCCAAATCAGATGGTTACCGCTGGATGTGCGGTAATACGGTAGCTTCGGCTACATACAGTATACAGTATATATACAGCCCGCTGGATGTGCAGTAATGTACATACAGTATACCGTGCTGAGCCAAGCTGGCTCAAAACAAATGTCCCTATGACAGATTAATCTGTCAGCCCGCTGGATGGGCGGTATATACAGTATACTGAGCCAAGCTGTTTCAAAACGTACCGGTATGTCCCTACGGTAATCAGCCCGCTGGATGTATGTATGTGCAGTAGCTGTGGCGACATACAGTATACACTGGGCCAATCACGGCGACCGATGTATTCTACTAGTGAATACAAAGCCTGCTCGGATTGGCTGAGGTTGTGTCATCATCAGCCCACCTCTCTGACTCAGCCAATCCGAGCAGGCTTTGTATTCATTAGTAGAATACATCACTCGCCGTGATTGGCCCAGTGTATACTGTATGTAGCCGCAGCTACCGTACATACACACATCCAGTGGGCTGAATACAGTAGGGACGTACCGGTACGTTTTGAAACCGCTTGGCTCAGTGCAGTATACTGTATATACCGCACATCCAGCAGGCTGACAGATTAATCTGTCATAGGGACATTTGTTTTGAGCCAGCTTGGCTCAGCACGGTATACTGTATGTACAGTATTACCACACATCCAGCCAGCTTGACCCAAACAAACTCAAGGTTCACATTTTATACCCCGTGTATAAGACAACCCCCAATTTTTGGGGTATATTTTTAAGTATAAAAAGTAGTCTTATACGCCAGAAAATACTATAGATTGATTGCTATAGATTGTTACATTCACAACTACTGAATTCTTGCCCTTTACACCACCTTCAAGAATAAACTCAAATGACTTTCATTGTAGCCTAAGAAATAAATTAGTATTTTTCTGAAAGCAACAATTTTATTATTTAAGCTGATAAATATATTTTTGTGAGTAACTCTTTGTTCTTTATTTACAGGGAAACAGAGGGCTGCCAGGAGAAACAGTGTGTATTTCTTTTTACATTTTAAATGTGCAAACCTTAATTTGCCATCAATGCTGTTTGTTTGGTGCATTTGTATTGAAAAACAAAAAATCAAAATGTGCACCCATTTGCTATAACGTTAATATCCAGTTTTTATATAAAATCGTTTAAACTCTTTTATGTTTCTCTTACAGGTTGTATATATACAATTGATATCCCCATGACCCTAGTGTTACCTGCTTTTATTCATTTTGTAAACAAAACACAACAGAGACTTTTTGCTTTCAGCTTTAATTTATTCAGCTGTGTATGGGTGTAATTTGTAGGTATATAAGACAGAAGATAGATAGATAGATAGATAGATAGATAGATAGATAGATAGATAGATAGATAGATAGATGGATGGATGGATGGATGGATGGACAGATAGATTTTTCTTTTATATTTCTTTATGTTTATAAAATTATACAATTATTATGTATATATATACATACATACTGTACAGTATATTCTGTATATACACATACAAATATAACAAAATTACTAAAATATATAGGAATTTTCCTTTAAGGGAAAATATGTAATCTTTATGATTTTAGCGCAGTTGTAGTATTTTCTAGAAAGCATTTGTATCTCTAGCACAGGTTTCAGTGCTTGTCTGTAACTGCGCACTACAGCAATCACAACCAAGCAAGATTTTCTTTTTTCTGTCCATTGCAAAGAGATGCCGGTTTCATTGAAATAAACATGTAGTGTAAGGCACTAGATTTCAAAATGTGGAGTGCTTGTACAGTATTCTGTGGTAAATGTGTTCAATTAAAATACCCAATCATTTGCAGAGAAATTAAAAAGAAAGGAATTTCCCTTGCATAGGATTGGATAACTGGAGTGAATATTTTACTACTCATCCCAATTATGCACAATCAGTAATTGTTTGAAGAATGGTTCATTATCAAATCTTTCATCTTTAAGGGAGGAAAACTTGTCTGGATATAGACGGTTTTAGTTAACAAATTACGATCCAATTTCTTGCACAGCCCAGTTATTCATTATAAAACAAGAGACTTCTGGCAATAAACGGAAAATGTTTTATTTGTATTGCCAAGACAGTAATGGTAATTACAGTCTCAGTAGAAGAAAAACTTGCTGAGCTGCACTTCAGTGAAATGCTATTAGTTTTTCTAACTTTGCATGATTTGTGAAACCTTTCTATTACAATGCGGCTGTAGAAAGACAAGGAAAATGATTCAGTTTACTACAAAACTGAATATGATTTGTGTGCATGCATTGGTAGGTAAATTGTTTGCTGGCTGCTTAATCTCTCAAGAAATGGGCAGAGCCATATTTACATTTCCTGATGCCCTAGGTAAACAGTTTTTTACATACATTCTTCTCATATGCAAGCATTAAGGGCTCGTTCACACTAGGCTGTTTTGCCAATGCTTGCCAAACGCCCCAATAGCGTTTGGCAAGCGTTGGTCCGGCGTTTGCGGAGCGTTATCAACGCTCGGCAAACACTCCGCAAACGAGCGGCACCATAGACGAGAATAGGAGGCTTCAAAGCCTCCTGACTCGTCCAGAGGCGTCTGTTTTGCCGCGACGCGATGCAAACGCTCCCGTTAGAACAGCACCATGTGCTGTAATGTGCAGAATTGGCAGAGGCGTTTGGGAAGCAGTAAAAACGCTTCCCAAACGCCTCTCTGCCGCCTGCACACAAGGCTAGTGTGAACGTAGCCTTAGAGTGATGTAGACGGGCTTTAGACTTAGGGCTCGTTCACACTAGGCTGTTTTGCCAATGCTTGCCAAACGCCCCTATAGCATTTGGCAAGCGTTGGTCCGGCGTTTGCGGAGCGTTATTAACGCTCAGCAAACGCTCCACAAACGCCGCATGCGCGGTTTAGCGGCGGTTGCTAGGCATTTGCCGAGCGTTAATAACGCCCCACAAACGCCTATAATGCAATTTGAGTGGTTTTACCGCTCTGCAAATGCCCCGCAACCGCGTCGCAACCGCACCGCAAACGCCGGCCGGGCATTTGCGGAGCGGCACCATAGACGAGAATAGGAGGCTTCAAAGCCTCCTGACTTGTCCAGAGGCGTCTGTTTTGCCGCGACGCAACGCGACGCAACGCAGACGCTCCCGTTAGAACAGCACCATGTGCTGTAATGTGCAGAATTGGCAGAGGCGTTTGGGAAGCGGTAAAAACGCTTGCCAAACGCCTCTCTGCCGCCTGCACACAAGGCTAGTGTGAACGTAGCCTTAGAGTGGAACTAAAACACTCCTACACTTTACAGCCAAGGAAGCTGCCATCTTGGCCTTTGTTTGATCTGCAGTTGTCACATGGTGCTGCACATGTGATTAGCTTTGATACCAGCCATTTGATGCTTGACAGTGCAGTTGAGAACTAACCTTAGCACACTAGTAACAGATATAAATCAAGACGTGCCTTAAGTGTAAGTTATATTGGCTGATCAGCTGGGTTTAGTTCCAATTTAATTACATTTTATTTAATTAAATATTGGTACAAACTGGATAAAAAAAAAATCTTTTTAAAATTGGCTGATCCGTGTGGAAAATTATCAGCTGTGTGAAGTGACTGTATCCATTGAGCAGAAGGTCCAGTGGCTGTCTGAATGCAATAGCCAGCCTTGCAGATTCCTCCATCCATACTATTTACCATGGATGGAGGAATCTATTAATTTTCTCCCATTCAGCCCATGGGTCAAACAAGAGAAATCTAATTGTGTATGCCTAGCCTTAAAAATGCATGTTTTCAGGAGCTTCTGGGATGCTTTGACTTGCATTGGAGTTACTTTGGTTTTGCCATTAAATTGGTCAAAGAGTTGTTTCAACATACTTCTAAATTGCATTGAGCTGATTTTTAGCTGCATTAAGTTGCTTTAAAGCAGAACTCCGAGCATAACTTTTTAGCTTACTTTTAATGCTGCTTTCCTACCTTTCTAAAATATGTAGTCCATTTCCAGGTTGGCTCTGTAGATTCTGAGATATGGTAGTTGAATATTTTAAATTTCCCTCTGTCTTACATTTTGTAATACCATAGGCCGCTATTCTGTGTATTCCACAGGTCTTGTCACATACCCGCTGTAGTTCTTTGCACAGCAAGCAGGCAGTGATGCAATCCCTGCTCACTGTAGTGGGTAGATCAGTGAGCCTGAGATGGCGGTCTGATCCGCCCACAGAGGCAGCGTCCTTAGAATGATAGTCCAGGAGACATGTGGTCTGTCCCACCTCCTATTTTCTTTACAGGCTAGGAGCGCTGCCCCTCCTCCCCCAATGCTAGTAGTATGGTTTGGGTAAGCTGTATATGCAGGCTTCAGACTAACGGCAGCTGCTGGTTTACTTAAAGGCAACTGATGAATCATCCCTGGTTGCAACCAAATAGGAAGAAAAGCACCCAGGCATGCGGCCTTATTTGCTTAAGGATGACAGCCAGCATAGACAAAAGGAAAGAGGGAGCGCACAGGCTCCTAGTGCAGCAATCCTTTAATATGTGGTAAAAACAATTAAAAGTCCACTTGTGATAGGCACATCATCCACTCCCTGTGTAGATCGCCATTACTGAGCTCCTATATATGCCGCCATCGAGATGAAATTTCAGGCTTCCATTGCAGCTCCTCTAACCAAGCACACGATCTCGTAGCGCACACTCATCCCAGGCTAACAGGTATCCAAGCCCGCAGCGTGGGCAGAGGGGCACTCTCAGCTGTCAGCAGAGCCAGCTCCATACACAGTTCTACATGGGAGGAGAGGGCTGCTGCAGAAGGGAGTGTGTGCTCAGCTGACATTATCCTCTTCATATAAATAGCCCACATCATATATTTTACAGGTATATGTGAGTATATATGACATGAGCTATATATATATATATATATATATATATATATATATATATATATATATATAAATTATGTGCTTTATTATTTATTACACACACTAACCAACATAATATAGTATGCAGATAGCTTTATACTGCCTCTGGCTGCCCTAGCCTATGTTGGATATACAGAAATACAAGTCAGCACATAAAAATAAGGCATCATTTCACCATCAGATTTCCCATTATTACAAATTCAGTTGCCATATTGCTAATTTGCTTTATCAAAGATTACCACAGAAAAAATTTTGACAAAGGACGTTACAGAATATTTCCAGTGTTGGCAAGTTAGTAAATTGAAAAATGTATACTTTGCTTGCTTTTTTTATATACAACATTTTACTTTGCACTAACCAATAATGCTAAAATTCTATAACAACATAGGAAAAATTAGTACTTAAAAACAGGGGCATTGCTGGGTGCTCTTTTTTTAAATCTGTTGCTTGTTCAGAAACTTTGAAAATCAACCTGTATGTAAATAGTCACAATTTTGCAAATTGTATAATTACTAGGACCCAGTTCACACTACAGGTTTCAAAGCAAGTTTGCTTGCTTTAAATACAGTTTCCTCAACTCAAAGCATTCTGTAGAAGAAAAAAATTGCCTGAGATTTCTGTAGCATTTACTACTTCCATTTAACATATTTCCATTTAGCTCTCAAAATGCTTGGAAACAAGCAATTACCTACCCATTAAATAATTCTTGGGGAAGAAAACTTGGCCCTCCATTAGCAGTAGCACATACGTATCCTTTTATTTATTTTATTTATTTATTACAGGTACTTATATAGCAATGTCAATTTACACAGCGCTTTACATAGACATATTATTATACATTCACATCAGTCCCTAACTCTCAAGGAGCGTATAATCTAAGGTCCCTAACTCACATTCATATATACATTTACTAGGGCCAATATAGACAGGAGCCAGCATGTCTTTGGAGTGTGGTAGGAAACCGGAGTACCTGGAGTAAACCCACGCAGGCACAGGGAGAACGTACAAACCCATGCAAGTAGTGCCGTGGTTGAGATTCGAACCAACAACCCTAGTACTGCCAGGCTAACTTTCACTTCTACACAAAAGTGAATGCCAGCTGAAGAGAAAGGAAAGCTCTGGAATTGTAGCTTACACAGAGCTATGAACCCCCTGTGATAGCAGGGATTGGCCCACTGCTGTTACCTAAAGATCACTTATTACTCCATCCCTGGAGGTACCAAGTATTTCCTTGGGCTCCAGTCACTGAATGCAACAGTGAATGGCAGAGGAAAGGTAAGTGTATGCTGGTGAGGTAAAATTAAAGCAAACCAGTTGCTTTGCCCTCTTTGAGGAAAGCTCTGACTTGCTTTATCATCTTTAAATTTAGATGTAAACATCGGTCAAAGTATAAGCAATAACTCTGTCATGCCAGGCCCTGAAGCCACTACCACAAACCAAAATGTATTTGTGATAATCATTTCAAACACTCCCAAATAATGTACAACTTAGCGATAACTTTGCTGTTTGTTTTTTTTTAATTTTTAGAATGAAGAAGGGGAGAATAGTCTGGATGGAATTCCTGGAGAACAGGTATACTATATGGGGAGTGAGAACATTTATACCTGTCAGAGACATACAGAGATTTTCTAACCTGATGTGCCATTGTGATCTCATAGTTCCTTTTTCTATGATTTGTTAGCTAAAGATATGTGTGTGTGGTCAGTTCTGGCAGTACAGACAAGTGATCAAGGATGATCAGATGTCTCACAACCCACTCTTAGTGAGTCATCTTCCTATCCATGGTTAATCATACTAAATTTCTTCATTTTATTTACTTTAGGGAACCTCTGGAAAACCAGGAAGCAAAGGAGAGATAGGAGAAAGAGGAGAAACAGTAAGATGTTTTTAGTCTACCATCAATTATTTGATCTTTCTGATGAACATTATATTCATTGAAGAATCATACTTATTATGATGAGGATAAAGTGACAGAAGTGTCATATAATCATTCGTCTGTGCACTGCTATTTATATACAGTCTATTCTATTACTTTTCTCTACTCAAATTCAATTGTAGTCTGCATTGTATTGGCATTATCAGTAAAACAGAGAATAGAATGCAACACAAGTGATCATTGAACTCTACGACACATAGTGAGGCAATGTATAGCAAAGATTTCTACTGGTATTACTAGCTGAACAATTTTTACTGTTTGGTTTATGCGTTCGTGTAATATAGCCAGATTATTGTGCTTGTTGAATGGAAGGCTAGGGTATCTAGCTTAAAAATCCAAGTTCACCTGAACTTATATGAAAAGACTTTAAGCATTTTCTAAATAGATAAAGGTAAACACATATACTATATTGCCAAAATATTGGGACACCCCTCCAAATCATTGGATTCAGGTGTTCCAATCACATCCATGGCCACAGGTGTATGAAATCAAGCATGCAAACTGCTTCTACAATCATTTGTGAAAGAATGGGTCGCTTTCAGGAGCTCAGTGAATTCAAGCATGGTACCATGATATGTTGCCACCTGTGCAATAAGTCCATGCGTGAAATTTCCTTGCTACTAAATATTCCACGGTCAACTGTTAGTGGTATTGTAACAAAATGGAAGCAACTGGGAACAACAGCAACTCAGCCATGAAGTGGTAGGCCATGTAAAATGACAAAGCGGGGTCAGGGCATGCTGAAGCACACAGTACGCAGACATCTCCAACTGTCTGCAGAGTCAATAGCTAAAGACCTCCAAACTTTGTGTAGCCTTCAGATTAGCACAACAACAGTGTGCAGAGTGCTTCATGGAATGGGTTTCCATGGCCGAGCAGCTGCATCCAAGCCTTACATCACCAAGTGCAATGCAAATCGACTGATGCAGTGATGTAAAGCATGCCGCCACAGGACTCTAGAGAAGTGAAGACATGCTCTCTGGAGTGAAGAATCATGCTTCTTTGTCTGCAAATCTGATGGATGTGTCTGGGTTTGGCAGTTGCCAGGAAAAGAGTACTTGCCTGACCCCGATAGAACACCTTTGGGATAATTTAGAGCAGAGACTGCAAGCCAGGCCTTCTCATCCGACATCAGTGCCTGACCTCACATGTGCTTCTGGAAGAATGATCAAACATTCTCATAAACACACTCCAAATCTTGTGGACTGCCTTCCCAGAAGAATTGAAGCTGTTATAACTGCAAAGGACAACAAATATAGGAGCACTCCAAACCCAGTGGAAGTAAATAGAGTCACAAGCTCAGGAATAGTTAAAATTCGAAATTCACTTATTAAAGTGAATTTCGATTTTAACTATTCCTGAGCTTACATTAGTTCAGTTAAAAAGCATAACATGTAGGAGTGCCCAGACTGATACATCACCAAGCTAGTGTAGAGGAGAAATGCATATCCCCAGAAGCTGGAGGATGACACATAATCATGGACCCAACAGTAGGTTGCTCAACCAAGGAGTCTCAGGACAGTGGGAAGGGTGTGTGGATGGTGGCTGCTGGGATCATTGAGATGGCGTGTTTGTGGTTTTGTCCTCCAAGTCCTCTGTCACTACAGGACTCAGCAGTGTCATAGGGGTTGAAGATGAAACCATGGCTTTGTGGGGAACAGCAGCTGCAGCATTAAAAGTGGAACAAAGTTAGGTGACATGACCTGCCATAAAGGAGAGTAGATGTGCACTACTCTTTCAGTGAACTTAAATTCAGACTTATTTTTAACCCCATGGGGTCTCTTTAATCTACAATATCTTATGCCACAATATTTTTTAACCTAATCAGTATGGCCATCTGATTCTGCCTATACTGGGAGCGCTGGAGCTATAACTCTGTTGTGATCAGGCATTCAGGTTTAAAGCACTTGTGTTTATTTGGGTTTTCAGTCTACTATCCATATGCAATAACTTTCAATTTCTGTCTTAACAGGGAAGTCCTGGGACAAAAGGACCCCCAGGTAATAAAGGAGACAAAGGTTTCAGAGGTGACTGGGTAAGTATATACATTTCTATGATGAATTGTAATTTGGTTGTTTTAAATACATCAACTATCACAGGCCTTCACTATTTTAAATACAAGTATGATCCACTGTGGCAATTATTTTTTCAACAAAACAAGGGTGCATCTCCCTATGTACCAGTAACCAATGGGATAAAGCCTAACCTTTGGTATACATTTTAATAAAATTCTTAATAAAGACTGTGTGGGTTAATGTACTTATGAGGGGGGGTGCTGTACACTGACTCCATAACTGTGAGATAATGCAATATACAAGAACGTTGGTGATCATTATTCTAATTTTTTTCCAGAAACAAAACAAAAGGGGGTCCCACTGCTCCACGGTACTTCTGTAGGTCAAGTGGACATACACTGGACCAAAAAGAAAGACAATGGTGTCCGTTTGTGAACCAGCGGTAATAGATCGCTGCTCAGTTCTCCGGCATTCTCGGAGAACACAGTTCTCCTGTGAATGCAGTTTATGAAGCAGTTCTCCAAACGAAGGGAGAACGATCTCCAAACGCTGGAGAACGGTCTCCAAACTCTGGAAAACGGCTCATTTTACTATAATCTCGCGAGATTACAGTAAAAGATCAGTTTACTAAGCAGAGGTAAATTATCTCTGCTTAGTTTGCGGTCCCTCTGATTCTCCAGCTCTGGGCTGGAGAATCTGGAGGGAGAACACAGATCTCCAGTGAAGGGCTGACATGATCTCCTGAGTGTCATAAACTGTGAATGACCAGAGAATAGCTGAGATCCGTTGAATCGCAGCTATTCTCTGTGTCATAAAAGGACACCCAAATTAGGTCCCTAGGGTGATAACCATAGAATGGAGATCTTATCATGCCTAAACAACTGTAAACAGAAAATCAGCTCTGCCAGCGATAACTATCCTTTACACAATATTTTACCCTATTCAGAAAATGCCATTTTTTGTTCAAAAATAACAGTGACTTGATTCAACTATGTGGGCTTAGTTTTGCACCTCTGTCATTTCTGGTACCAAAAGAGCTATATTGGCACATCAAGTTAATATGTACACAAATATAATATGTGTAGACATTAATGAATACAACATCCATGAAGTAGGACAACATCATGGATGCTAAGAGGGGTTTCAAACAAAAACAGTATTGTGAAAAAGTTGCAAGTATGATCTATTAATATAGTAATAAGGTCACATATACTATAATGTAGCTTAAGCTTCTTAGTGTACAGTGTCCTGGTAATTGGAACCTCTTTTCATTTCATTGTATTTTGGTTGCTTATTTTTATTCATATTTCTCCTTAAAAAGCTCAGCCTTATTGGAGAGAAACATGCTGGGAGCACTTTTTTCAATGTTTCCATCCTGAGAATATGGTGGTCTTTTTACTTGTCCAGTTTTTGTATTTATGGAGGAGGTAGAGTGAATAAGGAGAATGAATACTCTCCCTCAAGTCACTGTTTTTCTGTGAACAATCTAGCACCTCCAAAAATGGTATAATCTGAATGGGGTATAATTAAGTGCAAAGGTTAAGTTTTATTCCAGTGGCTACTGGTGCATAGGGAGATGGGCCCTTGTCCAGTTGTTTTAACCACTCGCCCTCCAGAAGATTAACCCCCCTTCTCAGCCGGACCATTTTTTGCGATATGACACTGCGTTTTTTAACAGACAATTAAGCAGTCATGCAACGCTGTACATAAATGAAATTTATGTCATTTCTTTTCCCACAAATAAAGCTTTCTTTTGGTGGTATTTGATCACCACTGCGTCTTTTATTTTTTGCGCTATAAACAAAAAAAGGCCAACAATTTTGAAAAAAAAATATATATATATTTTCGGCTATAAAACATATCCAATAAAAAAAATCTAATTTCTTCATAAATTTAGGCCAAAATGTATTCTGCTACATATTTTTGGTAAAAAAAAATCCCAAACGTATATTGATTAGTTTGTGCAAAAGTTATAGTGTCTACAAACTATAGAATATATACTGGAACTTGTTTATACTAGTAATGCAATAAGCAACTTATAGCGGGACTGAAATATTGCGGTAGACACTTTTACAACTGACACTGGCACTTATAGGAACCGGTAACACTAATACAGTGATCAATGCTTAAAATATGCACTGACACTGTACTAATGACACTAGCTAGGAAGGGGTTAAACATCTAGGGCAATCAAAGGGTTAACTGCGTGCCTAGGGAGTGTTTTAGTGTACTGTGTTAGGTGCTTTTTCTAAGGGAAATAATGGATCTTGTGTTCCTGCAAAGCAGGGAACAAGATTCATCACTTACCCCCATCAGAATTTAGCTCTGCCTTGTTTACATAGGCAGAGCTTGGTTGTATGCCTCTTTATGAAGATCGGCGGGTGCCAGTACTCATAGATCAGCTTCTTCTGTGAGTGTTCACAGCAGAAGCGAACTGCCAGTGGCTCGTGTGCTCGCCCTCTAGGCGGAAGTGCAAAATCACCTTTATATATGTGATTTTGCACAGAAGGACCACCCTGTAGCAGTAAAGCTGCTATGGGGCGGTAAATACATATAGCATCAGATACATTGAATTATAATAGATATTTACCATGCTGTTTTAATATCCATTGCAACTGTTACCCTAATATATTGGTAGGCAAAAATGTATGCAGTAAATTAAATGATTGGGATTTTATACTGTGTGTGTGTATATATATATATATATATATATATATATATATATATATATATATACACATACACACACTGCATCATTTCTTTTACATATTCTTATTTGATTTTGGTTACTTACAGGGAGAGGCTGGGACTACTTCCACTACTCCTGGGTCTAAAGGATATAAAGGAGATCCTGGAATGGAGGTGATTATTGAGCATTTAAATCATTGCTATTACTTCATTATTTCATTTCATGCAATTGGCTTTATTTCTTGTAATTTTCATTAATCTGACACTGAGCTATAGAACACAGCAAATTATTTAACCTTAGGTAACATAGTCACCAATGAGTTGCAATGCAGCTGAACACAGATACACAGAAGTCTCATTGAGAACCACAGATGGTTAAGGTAATGCAGCCTTTCTCAATCATTTTACCCTGAAGGAATCCTTTAAATCATTTGCAGGTCTCAGGGAACTCCTGATAAATAGTGTTTTTATCTACAGCTCATGACACTTTAGCATGATCAGTAAGTTGTGTAAAGTTTTAAATCAAAGAATAAGGTATATGGTATAGCTAGAGAATTTGGCACCCACGGTGGGGCACTTTTCAACACCCATTGCTCTGTACCACAATATAAAACTTAATATAAAACTAATAATATTAGTGACCAAAAATAAAATGTAGACCTTCAAAATGTGTAGTGTCCCCTTATACTATTGGTCAGTGGAAAAGGGCTTCTTATATTGGTGGTGAGTAAGAAAGCCCCTTTACTTTGGCAGTCAGCGTAGAGGCATTCCCTTTGGATATCAGTGCAAAAATTGTTCTCTTACATTGGTGGTCACTGTAGAAAGGATATGAGTCTGCCACTACCTGAGATCTACCCTACCAGGGGCTGACTGACAACTCATGGGGCCCCCGGGCAATAGGGGATCATTGGGTCCCTGTGTCCTTGCCCACACTCAAAAAAGCCTATAAAAAAGGTACCGGGGGCATTTCATGGTGCCCCCTACTGACCCCGGGCTCTCGGGCAGTGCCAGAGTGCTCGAATGGTCAGTCTGCCTCTGTACCCTACCAACCTCTGAAGGAGCCTTAGGATTCCATGGAACCCTGCTTGAGAAAGCCTGAGGTAATGTATATGTGAACCCAATCACTACAATCCCATGCAATCTACTGCATGTTATTATAATTCTAAAAATAATTGTCAATATTTTTAAATCGGCAACTTTCATTATAAAAATACCTAGTGATCCTGCCATGAAGGTTCTTGTTCAGCCACTTCAAGTTATAGAGTGACAGCATTTTCTCCCTCACCCTGTCTTCTAACTGTGCTCCTGCATTGTCAGCCTGTCACACAAACTTTCAATAGGGAATACAAGTTAACTCACTTTATGCACGCATGGCATACTGTTGTTATCATCAGGAAACCTGCACACACAAATACCATGCAGACATCTCTGGCATGCATGCAGACAGGAAATGGCAGCAAGGAGGGTATGGAAGAACCACAGGTTTGAGATGCAACAAATGAAAAAAAAAAGAAAAAGATGAAAACAAATATTATAAGTGATTACATGGCCCAGTCTCCCCAGGTCATTTAAACTGAATCTTAGGTTGGGTATGGTCATGTTAAGTCATAAATCCTTCATTAAAATAGTCATATATGGCAGTATAATGTCTCACCAAGAACAATGGGCAATGAGACACCAGATCTACTCAAACCCACTTGGATTGCCCTTTGTCTGACAGTTGATAGAGGCAATTTCTTCCTGTTATAAAAAAGGGATGATTAGTAACTATCACACACAGAATAACTTGTGATCCATGTTGGCATCACACTAAGAATGCCACGCAGACTGTCCAACAGAATATCTAGACAATGCCGATGCTGCTGCTATGTTTAAAAGCACATAATGAACCAGGAAAGAAATGTTTTTTTCAGATGCTAAGAAGAATCTTTTTCTCTAAACCACTTTGTACAATTAGATCTTTTGTGAGAAAGCAGTTTTCAAGTTTGTGTAAACCCCAGACAAAACCCAAACGTTTGCACAATGCATGGTGTTTATGATGATTATGCGGCATAAGGTGTGACCACCATGACCACTGACCTAGAGATCTGACAATGATTATAAAATTATATTTATCTTATTCTTTTTTTTTTTCTAGGGAGAACCTGGAAAGCCAGGAATTCCTGGGACGCCTGGAATTAGAGGAGCTGGAGTAAGATATAACCATATCCATTTTCTAAAAATGTGTCTCCAATCAAGAAAATATTATTTGCTCAGTACTTTCCCAGCTTATGCTGTTTACAAAACTCTTTCAATATGCTTTTTTATGCAAGGAATGCTTTTTCATCCAAAATACTTAAACTGAAAAGCTTTTACCACCGTCCAATGCGACATCTTTTTTTGCATTGTTTCTTTGGCTTTTATTCTGTAACAGAAACTCTAGTATATGTCAAAGAAGCACAAATAAGAAATAATTTTAATATTGTCAGTGCTTGTATAGAATAACAATTCTAAACAACAACAGAGCCACAAATTTGTATGAAAATCTGTACTGATAAAATAGGTTGGCAGAAATCTCCTTTTGAAAAATTATAGGTGTATGTGTTGATGTTATATTGATCCAAAAGATTGCAGCGTATCTCTAGCTGGTTGTGATTAGACTGGGGAAGGGTTAGAACCCTTGCTATTTTTATATATTTATATTTGTCTGTGTACATTGGGAAGATTTCCCTTTACTTTGTTTCGATGATGCAATAAAAAGTGAAAGGAAATCTCTTAAACTGGCTATACACTGGTAGTATTTTGTCATACATCTTGCAGCTTGAACAGGCTCCTCCATATATATATATAAAGTGCACCCCGAAAGGCAACAACTGCATTTCTTGATTCAGAGATTCAATAATCTGGAAGTTCTGTTTTAGCATGAAAAATAACCTTTACTGTGGATTTTTTAATAGCCCAAAGCAAGAAAAAGAGTCCAAAACCACTGGAATGAATTGTATTGTTTATATACAGGGCTGATGCTAGATTATTTTGCGCCCTAGGGAAGACCAGCTACTTTCCGCCTCCCCCCCCCCAAAAAAAAATAAAACTTAAAAATTTTTAGCTAGTGCAGTGCCAGTGGAAGGCAACCACCTCTGATCAGCACTGCAAAATACAGAGTGGCTTTAGCCGCCTGTGCCCAAAATTATAAAAAGAATCCCTCTCTGCTCCTCACCTCCTGGAACCCTCTGTTGAACTGATGGGGCCCAGGGAAAATATATTTAATATTACAGCAGAATCGGCTATATTGCCCTAGCGGCGGTCCTGGCCGTAGCTGTGCCCTAGGTAGCAGTGCCTACCGGTCCTGTTTTATTGACACATTTCACACAGGGACTTATAGTTCATTGCACCAAAGGAATAATAGATTAACATAATTGATAAATGCAACCATTTTGTGGTTAATTCATAACCCCACATACAAATGTGAAAAGTTAAAAAAAATATCGAACATAAGTTCAAAAAAGAAAAGGTTTTGGCAATGAGTACACTTTTATCACGCATATTGATCTGGAGTTTTTGGTTTTCTCTTACTTCATTAGCTGCAAGCTGGTTCCATGCCAGGGGAAGCACTGAAACCAGAGGCAGCTAGGCTTTTGTCTCTCATATTCCTTTAAAACTGAACTCTGAGATAAGCAAATAATCTAAATACGCAGGTATTTCTACTTGAATCTCGTGTGCTTTGCGTATTTCTTCCAGATCTGAGCAGTGATCCAGCATGAAACTTTCACTCCATGCAGAAGCTTTCTGCAATAAAGTCCAGTCGCTGGTGCTTTATCTCCTTGTTCAGGGTGACTGGACTTGTATCTGTAGCCTCCTATAGTTTTCTGCACACAGACTGCAGTGGATGGATCCTGCTGGGTCCCTCCCATATATCTAGGTTTGCAAAGACATTTGGTGCGCACAAAGTAAATTTATAGCCTTTGTCGATATTAAGTGATATATTTAACTTAACTGTGTACCAGGAGTTTGGCTTTAACTAAACTTTTTTTATTTACTAAAGTATGTATAGAAAGAATATTTTCAGGCATTGTGTCTGAGGCTCCATGCACACTGGGCGATTTAATAACGCTGGTAACGTTAGCTGTGTAAAGTGATGTTAAAAACTGTTTTTCAGCAGTTTTTAACATTTTTGTATTAGCCTTTAGCATTTTGATGCGTTGCATTTTTTAGAGGTTTTTTTTGGTCAAAAAAAGTCCCATAACGCTGGTTTGCCGAGATTTATCGCATTTTACTGTGTTTTGCCACGTTTTTCAGCGTTAGAGCATTTTTACAGCTAAAAAACCCCTCTAGAAACCCACTACTTCTGTTTTTTTTTCCAGCCAAAAAACGCCCCTACCAAAAAATGTTGATTACAATCTATGTGTGCATGGACACATAGGATAACATGCTGGGGCGTTTACTGGATGTAGAAAAAAATGTCAAAGGCCAAAAACAGCCGCTGTAAAAACATCTAGTATGTATGAGGACCAGGGGCGGACTGACAACTCATGGGGTCCCCGGGCAATAGGGGATCATGGGGCCCCTGTGTCCTTGCCCAAACTCAAAAAAGCCTATGAAAAAGGTACCAGGGGCATCTCATGGGGCCCCCTACTGACCCTGGGCCCTCGGGCAGCGCCCGAGTTTCCAAATGGTCAGTCCGCCCCTGATGAGGACTCAACGGCCTGACTTATTCCTTTTTCATTTTGCAAAAGTACAATTTGACCGGATGCTATGGTGCAACACAGCGGGGTGGATTTACTAAAGGAACAGAACATGCTCAATTTGCAAAGTTAATTTTTTCTTAGCACAGTGGATGAAATAAAGCTATTTTGACATCAATCATTCCATCATGTGTGAACAAAATTCCTGTTTATAATTTTCCTTACATCTGATTTAGCATTCTTTGCAAAGTGAATTTTCACTTACCTTCACCTCATTCACTAAGGTAAGCGAAAATTCACTTTGCAAAATCAACATGCTCTACTCCTTTAGTAAAGAAGCCCCAGACTGCCTATGAACATTATTAACCCAGAGGCTTTTGCACTAAAAAAAAATAATCCTTCAGAGTATTTTGTTTTTAATATTTAGGAAAGGAACCAATAATATTAGCTGAAATTTGTAATTACTCTTTATAAGTACTTACTGTATTCGTTTATATAGCTTGTGTACTCTCTGTACTACTGAGACAGTCAATGAAACTTTTATAAAAGAAATGTGTACTTACAATACTTAGATACTTACATTTAATATTTTTTTCCAGAATCTCCCTGGTAGACGAGGAGTCACAGGACCACCGGTATTCCAATTTATTTTAACAATAAAACCATAGTACAAAAAGAGAAATAACCTTTTGATTACTGTATGTTTTTAGGTCTGTACAATCTATGTAGGATCAAAGAGCAGATTTATGCACAAAAATGAAGACCCAATATTACATAGAATAGGTTTTGATTTAAATTGGTTGGTTAAATTGGTTTTATTGATTTAACAATTGTAATGTTATGATGTTAAGAATTCGTAATAATATTTTTCATATAGAACTAAAATTCTGACCAAGCACCTTGTGTTAGAGCCATTGATATTTAATAGCTTAATATAGTATTTTACCTGACCACAAAACTCTCAGCAGTGTCAAAGTCAACAATATTCATTAACATGTCAGAATTAATGAAAGAGCTATCTTTACATAAAATACTTTAAAAGTACTATAAAGGGGCTGAGTAGGTAAACAAGTTAGCCTTTATTTGCTGACAGTATTGTGTCACTTCACACCAAATGTAAAGAATTTTAATTAATAGAATGAATCCTAGGCTAGTAATCTTTTATTCGAACTTAAAGAACTTCTAAATCCCTAATATAACTTGACGCTTATTATTTAGGTGGCATGGGAGAAGCATACCAAAAAGTTAGGCACAGACTATGGTTTGGCCAGCTAAGACAAAAATTATGAATTTAAAGGTGTTTCTAGGACAACTGAACTTCTGTCCTGTGGCCTTTCAGCTGGCACTTTGTCAGGGTAAAGCAAAGCAAAAACTTGAAGTCTATCACTTCAAAGGTTGCCTTCAATGCGGTTTCATAAGTAAGCAAATGTTGTGATGCATTAGAAACAATATTCATCTTTTAAATTCCCCTGTTCATAAACAGGTTTTCAATTTAAACATGTCCTGGTCCTTTAGAACAATATTAAAATATAAATCCCTGTGCATTTTAAACTTTGTGTTATCAGCAAGATCCGTATTTGCCGGCGTATAAGACGACTTTTCAACCCCTGAAAATCTTCTGAAAAGTCGGGGGTCGTCTTATACGCCAGGTATACGGCGAGCCGGTGTCAGGGCGGCACTTTTTCGAGGGGCGGCGCCGCCCCCCCTCCTCCTCCAACGGACACCAAGTACAGGGGTGGGCAGAGGGGCTGCTGTACCTTACCTGGCTCCGGTCCCGGTCCCACGACGATCCGGTCCAGGAAGCGCGGCTGCTCCTTCTTTCAGTTCGGCCGCTCGATGGTCCCGCCGCCTGCTCAGCTCCGCCTCCTCACCGGTGATTGGGCGCCAGCACTGGAAAGGCACACAGGCGACCAATCACCGGCGAGGAGGCGGAGCCGAACGGCCCCGCGAAAATCAAGCGGCCGAACTGAAAGAAGGAGCAGCCGCTCCTCTCCCCCACTGACACTAACGATGGGGCACTATTCCTCCTCCACACTGACACCAACGATGAGGTACTGTTCCTCCCCCACTGACACCAACGATGGGGCACTATTCCTCCCCCACTGACACCAATGATGGGGCACTTTTCTCCCCACTGATACCAATGATGGGGCACTATTCCTCCTCCCTACTGACACCAACGATGGGGCACTATTCCTCCTCCCCACTGACACCAACGATGGGGCACTATTCCTCCTCCCCACTGACACCAATGATGGGGCACTATTCCTCCTCCCCACTGACACCAATGATGGGGCCCGTTGGAAAAGGGGTAGTCTTATACGGCGAGTATAGCTCAAACCCTATATTTTAACAGGAAAAGTAGGGGGGTCGTCTTATACGCCCAGTCGTCTTATACGCCGGCAAATACGGTATATATATAAATCATATCAAAGTTTCCAGAGGAAAATCCTAGAATAAAGGTATAGGATAACAATACAGGCAATTATAATGTGAATATAAATAAAGGAATGATATGTAAGCAATATATGTATTTTTCTGTAGGGAGGAAAAGGTGACCCTGGTCTGCAAAGCTTTATGGGTGATCAAGGTGCAAAAGGACCACAGGTAAGTTATTATTTTCATGATATGTTGTTTCCTTTGTATTTCTCTGAGCTCCAACATGGAAATTGATCCTTGGGGGTTTATTTACTAAAGTCGGAGAGTGCAAAATCAGGCTAACTTCTGCATAGAAACCACTCAGCTTCTAATCTCGGCTTGTTCAATTAAGCTTTGGCAATAAAACCTGGAAGCTGATTGGTTTCTATGCAGAAGTGAGCCTGATTTTGCACTCTCCAGCTTTAGTAAATAAACCCCTTGATGTCTGAGACAGGTAATTTTTACAGAGGACCGACAGCCCTATCCAGGATATGTGCATCAGACCTTTTTCATTATAAGGTCAGTTTAATAAGATGAGAGAGTGCCCATTGGGGTTGGTGGCAGTTCTTACCAGGACACAATACACATTAATTCTTCACTTGTGGAAGATTGGAAAGATTAGAAAATGTGGACTCCTTTATTTTATGATTTTTTTTGTTTGATAAGATATCACTTCTGCATAGACGCGTGTGAAATGGATTTTTTTTCTATAAGGCTGTCAATAATCTTTGGATAAACAGCATTTTGCATGGACACTTTGTATATTTCCAGTCAGCACTCCTTTATTTTATTGCGACATTTAAACTTTTATTAAGTTACAGTGTGACACATCTCAGGAGGTTGCAGGAGGGGGGGGGGTCCCAAGCGGATGTCTATCTCACCTAGGGAACTGAGAAATTGAGAGCAGGCAAAAAAGTACCCGATCTCACAAAAAAACCCTCAAATTAGTTTGGGATGGAGGTAGGGAGCAGAGTGAGATGTATTTTCACTTTTGAATAAAGGTCCACTTTAACAAACATCACTGCATTACACAAAAATATCTTTTTAAAGACAGCTGAAGGAAAATGTGCAGTATATTTAAATAATCTCAACCTGAAAAACATGCTATAATTGTGTGAATACTTGGTATTATATAATTGTATCTACATTAACATATTAGATATAAATAATGCTGTCCACATATGCAACAAAAATTTCTAAGATCATTTTACCCGTAAGGATACTACATCTACACAAACAATGTATCATGAAAATCTGGCCTCCTTTTTAAGGCAGAAAACTTGAAAATTCTGGAGGGCTAATGTAGTTCTTCTAATAGGTTTACTTAAACACCTTGACCCAGGTAAGTCTAGGGGACCAGTGATTTTTTTTTTATTATCAGATTTGCAAGAAACTTTAAGTATAGCTATAAGCAAATTTTTTTTTTCATTTTGGACTAAGTAGAGGGGAATAAAGCACCTGTCAAGTTTTGCATAGCTGTTTGTGTACTCATTAGGGAGATTCACCTTCTCTATTTGTCCTGTTGACTGTTATCATTGAAAGTGAAAATGAAAGAAAATCCCAAATTTTGGGTTGTCCCCAGAAAAGTAATAAAGGGGAAATCTTCTAATGGGGACAATAGTTCTGGTGACAACCAGGGATTTCCTCCGTTTGTAGGGATTTCCTCTCACGTCCTGTTTTGGCTATGGCACAAGAAGTGAAAGGAAATCTCCCAGTGGGACACAGATGGTAAAAAACCTTCCCTACTCTATCCTACTCTATTTTACGTTAAGTGTGCAAAAGGACAATCTACGTAACTTTCTGTAAAACATTTAAATTTAAAATACATTCCTCAGCAAGGTATCTGCCTCATCCTCTTCTTCAGAACTTAACCCCTTCACGCCTAAGGGTAAAACAAATCTAAATGCCTAAGCACAATTTTGCAACATTGACATGTGTTAGTAAAACTGTACATATCATCACAACTACTTTGTATATCCAGGTGCATTATACCTTGTTATTTTCAGGACAAATTGGGCTTTTATTTGGTGGTAAATGGTAATGGTTATCTCCTGATTTTTTTTATTATCAAAGGAAAACTGGCCCTAAAAAGTAAAAAAAAAAATCATTTTTTAATTTAGCTTTGTGTTTCTTATTACTACCAAAACCTACCATCAAAGAGCAACCCAAAATAAAATTTCCAGCTCTTGACAATCACAGCGATACCATATATGTATATGTTATTTGTTGCTTGTACCCATAGTACAGCACAGAAACAATAGTGCACATTTTGTTTTGTTTTGTTTTTGTTTTTTACCTAAAACACACTGACACTAACACCAAATGTTAAAAAAAAAATCCTGACCTTTGACCCTGACCTTTTGACCTTGACCTTTGACCCTGACTTTGACCCACTTACCCTGGCACTGAACTAGATCAAACCTTGATCTAGGTATTTTTTCTTTATTTTGTAATATTTATTTATTAATCTTTTTTTCCTTTTCTTTTACCAAACATTTTTCCCCTCTACATCAGGAGTTAGAGAGATACAATATATCTCTCTCCTCCATTCACAGAGAGAGAAAAAAACAAGGGGGCCGGGCTGTGCAGTGACTGATCACTGTGATAGCCAATCAGAGACTATCACAGTGGTTATGTGTCTCGGAATCGGGAGTCCTGGGTCCCGATCGTTAGAATGGGACCCAGGGCTCTCAGTGACAACGCGGTCTCAGTGCTGGGAGTGCGCTGTGTGGCGTGCTCTCAGCAGAAAGACAGGTACGCAAATATGCGGCCCCACGGAAAAAAGCCCAGTTCTGTGAGGCTGCATATTTTTGTAACGTCGGTGTCAAGGGGTTAAAGCCTTTCTACATTTAATCGCAGTTTTCACAGAAGTAAATGTATTCCAGATGTTAAGTATATAAACAACTTGGCGCAGAAAACATCCTCAATCAACGTAGCACTTGGCAGTAATATTTATTACAACTTCTTGGTTATTATAGCTAAGTACTGCATCATGACTGGACTGCAGTGTAAGGTATCCCAATACTTGCTCAGCTCTGATTTTCTCCCCTCAGGCATAATATTCAGTTACTTTTCAGCACTGAGAATTCTGCTAATAGATTTTAGCATTCACATTTTGTTTGGACTGGTATGACTTCTAGTATGAATTTCCTGATATGGAAGCCTTAATTTACCTCAGTTCCTTCTTCATCCCATGATAATTTTCCCCTAAAAATAATTAATTCACCAACAGAGATTTTGCTTAGTTTTTAAACACATCCAATCACTGGCTAAATCCTGCTGCCTCAACCTCCTCAACATTTCCATAATTTGCCCCTTCCTGACTAATGACACCACAAAACAACTTATGCACGCCTTGGTTATATCCCACCTTGATTACTGCAACTCCCTCCTCACTGACCTACCGTTACACAGGCTATCCCTGTTATGAATTATGAATGCTGCTGCTAGACTTATATACCTTACCAACTGATCAGTGACTGCTGCTCCTCTCTGCCAATCCCTTCACTGGCTTCCACTAACCCAACGTATAAAATTTATAATACTAACCCCAACATACAAAGCCATCCACAACACTGCCCCTAGCTACATCACCAACCTCATCCATAAATATCGTCCAAAACGCCACTTCGCTCCTTCCAAGACATCTTGCTCTCTAGCTCCCTTGTCACTTCCTCCCACGCTCACCTCCAGGACTTCTCCAGAGCCTCTCCCATCTTCTGGAACTCCCTACCCCAGTATGTCCAGTCAGCCCCCACCCTGTCTGCCTTTAGGCGATCTTTGAAAACTCGCTTATTCAAGGAAGCCTACCCCACCTCCACCTAAGAACTGTACTTGAGTCACCTCCATCAGATCATCCCCTGAAGCTATCACCTTTTGTATCATCTCCCCCTTCCTTTAGATTGTAAACTCCATGAGCAGGGTCCTCCTATTCTTTCTGTACTGAACTGTATTGTAATTGTACTGTCTCCCTTTATATTGTAAAGAGCTGCACAAACTGTTGGTGCTATAGAAATCCTGTAAAATAATAATAATAATAAAAAATAATAATGCTTCTTTTGTCACAAGAAATGTTGAATTAAATGCCAGATGCCCTTTATTCACACCTACTTTTTAATTCCACAAACCATTGTATTATCAATGTCTTATGTGGCTCCTTTTTTTTGTCCACCTCAATAGACACCCTATTGACACCAACCTTAAACCTAGCAGTATGTTAAGGAGCAAAAACCCTTTCTGCATTACATTTTTACATTACCGCGAAAATATATATAGCATTGTTCTTGAGATAAATATAAAATACATGTGGAAAATCGTGTGCATTTATTGTATTTATGCAATTGATTTGGCAAAAAAAAAATGGATTGAGTATATGGTCTCTTTCCGATGCATGTTCTCATTGTAAGGATCTATCTACAAGGCTGATTCAACATAAATTATTTGCATGCTTTGCACTGCCTCTACCCGTGCTCTATTCCCTCTGCATACTCCTCTCTTTGCTTTAGCCCTATTTTCTGTTATATGTTTCCTGCCTATCATTTCTTCAGCCTGCTCTCTCCCATTCCCATTTGTGTGGCATTTCTACTCTTCCAGTTGGTATTTAATGTTATGTGTCCCAATGCCCCATGCTGGAATATATTTGTGAAATCCCTGACAAATTTTGGTGTGTTCAGCCACTGTGTTGTTTTCTAGGACTACGTATTTAACCATTAGCCGCCCGGCCTATAGCCATTTGGCGGCCGCAAAAATGCTCTAGCTTTCCGGGTGTACGTCATTTGGCGTCCTCCCACACATGCGCAGTTCGCGCGGTTGCAGAGCCACGCAGCGGCGCGATCTGTCACCGGCCGTGTACCTCGGACACGGCCGATGACAGATCTGAGTACCGGCCCCCGTTGCCGGTACCATGTGACCTGCTGTGACCAATCACAGCAGGTCACATGACAGTTGTATACAACGGATGGCTTCATTCATGCCATCCATTGTATACTAGTGCCTAGCTGTGAATGGTCACAGCAGGTCACATGCACATGTCATGTGATTAGCTGTGGCCAAATCACAGCTAAGCACAAAAAAAAAAAAAAAAAAACCTGAATGAATCGATTTCATTCAGGTAAATGCTTGCTTATAGCAAAGTAATTCTTTGCTATAAGCAAATTGTGTAAAAAAAAAAAAAATACTGATCACTTCCCCAAAGTAGTACAATGTTACTATGGTAACATTGTACTACTTTGGTCATAGTAAAATATGCAAAAAAAATCTTGAAAAAAAATTAAAAAAATGTAATAAAAAATTAAAAATAATAATAAAAAAAAAAATATATATATATATATATATTTTTTTTTTTTCATACTGTCACCAGTCAGTGTCCCTGTTCACTGCCATGCCAGTTATATGATGACGCTGTACTGCACTGGTGACAGTATGTAAAAAAAATAGTGAAAATAATTTTTTTAATTTTTTCATTTTCCGAAAAATTATGACAAAAAAAATACAACTTCAAAAAACTTGTCATTCCTCTTATGAAGTACGTCGGACTGTCTACTCTGCAAAAAGGGGTCATTTGGAGATATCTGTACTATTCTGACATTCTTGGACCTCAAGAAATTAGATTGGCTGTCAGTACTTCAGGATTGATCAATATTCAGATCTATACCATAGTTTGTGAACTCTATAACTTTCCTACAAACTAAATAATACATCCTAATTTGGGTTATTTTCACCAAAGACATGTAGCAGAATACATCTTGGCCTAAATTTATGAAGAACAATTATTTATAAACTTTTATAACAGAAACAAAGAAAAACGTGTTTTTTAAAAAACATTTTTGGTCTTTTTTTGTTAATTTAGCAAAAAATAAAAACCCCAGCGGTGATTAAATACCACCAAAAGAAAGCTCTAGTTGTGTGAAGAAAATGATAAAATTTTTGTTTGGGTACAATGTTGTATGACCGCGCAATTGTCATTCAAAGTGTGAGAGCGCTGAAACGTGAAAAATGGCCTGGGCAGGAAGGTGTAAAATTGCCCGGTATTGAAATGGTTAAGCTTGCTCTTGTCTAGTATGTTTGCTCTCCTGGCAACCTTCTTTTCCTGTACAATCTGTTGGTTGCTTCTGTGTGGCTTCTAGCAACCTTCCGGTCTTTTTTCTGCCTGTCTCATATCATGTCTGTCTGCTTTCCAGGCATCTTTCTGGTCTAGCAGTAGCTGTTGGGTTATTCCTGTTTGGTGCTCCTTGCGACCTTCTGATCAAGTGTTTTTTGGCTTGTCTTGGCCATTGTTGGTCAGTCTGATTTGTCTGTCTCAGTTGAGTCATTAGCAAGGCTCCCAATTGTAAAGTGTCAACTGTACAATTATATCTCCATTATCAGAAGCTCTGGTACAGGCCATGCATTCTCAGGTCAACACAATGTCTGTTGTCTCTATATCTGTGTATTATAGTTATCTACTGTAGTTTCAGATAGTTCACACAGTCCTGTCCCCTGCTCTTGTCTATCTACTTTTTCTGGCGTGCAAAACTCAGTAACACTTTATTTTTATGATATTGTCTATGCACCAGAATTTTCCAAGCCCTCAATATACAATTAACAGTCTTTTGCTGGTCCTGACAATATGTAATATGTAGATACGTATGCCCAAACTTTCTTTATTAAAAAAAAAACAAACACTAGTAGCATGCCCCATCATGTCCCTTCTAGGCATATCCAGGTAAAATAAACAAGGCCTGGTTTGGAGGACTCTCACCTTTCATGGTAAGGCCATGTAAGTAGAACTAAAGGTAAAACCTTTTTATATTTTTTATAGAGTAGGGAAGGTTTATAACCCCTGCCAGTTTTCTTTGGTCATCTGTGTCCCATAAAAGAGATTTCCCTTCAACTCCTGTCCAATAGTCAAAACAGGAAGTTAGATGGAATCCCTCCAAAGTGACAGCAAATAGAGGGTGGATCTCCCTTACAGGGGCACAGACATCAAAATAAACCTGACAGGTGTTCTAATCCCTCTCTATTCAATCCAAAGCAAAAGAAAATGTTGCTTTATTTATACTTTAATTATATCTGGAAAATGACACAATGGGGGAGATTTACTAAACTGGAGCACTTCGAATCTGGAGCAGCTATGCGATTAACCTGTGACGATAATACCTGTAAGCTGATTGGTGTCTATGAACATCTGCACCAGATTTTACAAGCTACAGTTTTGGTAAATCTCCCCCAAGATCCCACAAATATATATTGCTATATACATACTAATAAAAATTAAATGAATGCTTTGTGAACATACTTTTAATACAAACTAAATAATTATCAAGTAGTTCCCCTAATGTTGCATAGACTGGTAGTTTTTACTGTGAGTGAACCAAACACCCTAAAGCTGCTCCTTGGCTCTCTTTCAAAGATATTGGACCATGCTCCTCCTGGCCTTGGCTTGTTTATACCTTTCTAGATTACTGGCATTGTTATTTGCAATCTATTCCCTTATCATCCTTGCCAAGTCCTCTTACTCCGCTGTTGGGTAATCCCTCTTCTCCTACCTGTCTTCACTCACATGCTCTCCTAACCTGGGACAGATCTTTCTGGATGCAAATAAGGCATGTGCAATATTTACTTAGTTTTTGCTATTTCAAGCTATACATGGTCATAAGAGTGGCCTTTGGTTTTTGTTTCTTCTGCCGCAGAGCTTCTATTGCTTTGACACTGAAAACTGCCTTATACCAGCCACTTATTCTGGCCAGTTATGTGTCTGTCTTTCACCTCCAGCTCATACTATATCTAAGATTTATGTATTAGTATCTAGTTTTGACTTCCCTGGTCTACCTTTTTACATGGCTAATTGGACACTTGAACTTGGCCTCAATCTCCTCTGAAGAATGGGGACAACTTTTCATTAACACTCATAGAATTTCTATAGCTTGCGCCACTCAAGAACGTAATTTCAAACTACTTTCAAGAGGATATTGTTCTCAAGGTAGTATTCAGTGTATTTTTCCATCTCAGACAGACTCATCTTTGGGTACCTTTTTCACATTTGGTGGGCCTGCCCTTCCATAAGCTATGGGTTTCTGTAATTCGTCCTTATAATTTACCCTTGGTCACCATCCCAAGGTAAAAATTCTCGTTATCGCTTCAAATTCTACCGTGAGCATTTTAGCATGTGTTGCTGAGTGTACAAGCCCTAAAACTAGAGATGGGCTTAAGCATCCATCAAACTCCTGCTTTCTTGTGCTACAACGAGCTGTGGGCCGGGTCATGTCGTGCTGCACAGTCCACATAAGCTGCAGGGTGGGAAATAACCTGGTACAAAAAAGCTGGTTAGCGCTGCGTTCGGAGGACGTCCTAGGTCATCTCTACCTGAGTCCTCATGCACACTGGAATTTTAGCTAATGCTGGTAACATTAGCTGTGTAAAGTCACGTTAGAAACTTGAGTTTTTCAGCTTTTTTTAGCGTTTTTGCATTAGCATTTAGCGGCGTTTTCCCACTTTTGCGTTTTTTAGCATTTTCTTTTTACCAGAAAAAAACATTTTTTTTGGTCAAAAAAAGTCCAAAAACACAACGCTGTTTTACTACACTTTGCCGTGTCTTTCAGTGCAAGAGCGATTTTACAGCTAAAAAACTCCTCTAGAAACCCACTAGTCCTGGGGTTTTTTTTGCAGCCAAAAGACATCCCAGCCAAAAAACATTGATTACAGTCTGTGTGTGCATGGACACATGGATAACATGCTGGGGAGTTTACTAGCTGTAGAAAAAAATGTCAAAAGCCAAAAACACCCGCTTTAAAAACATCAAGTGTGCATGAGGACTAAAGCTTGTAAAGTGTTCCAATTTTAGAAAATTTTCCTACTAGCTCCTTAAAGTCTAAAGCTAGCCGTACACTAGTAGATCTTTCTAAAAAATGTTCTCACGATCATTCATACAAAAGATCTAAGTACATTTGATGTCTTGACAAATGTCATTAGAAGGTACTTAGCTTTTAATATCAATGGTTACTTTTAACATTCAGTTTGAGAACCCCCATATGCTGTCATGGTGGGGAACAGTTTGGGGGAAGGGGGAGCCAATTTGCACTATGTTACATGTTACACCCTAAATATGGATATAAAATGGTGCAAAAGGTGGACTTATGCAGGCCATAGATGGGTCGAAAATCAGCCGATTTTTTAGCCGAAAATAAAATCGGCCGATTTTCAGATCGTTCGTGGGTTAATTGTTCAGCCGTTTTTTGGTATTTTGGCAGATTTTTTTTATCGGTAAAGTTGGAAAAAGATCGGCCGATTTTCGCAGCAATTATGGGCAAATTGGCCGATCTTTTTACCGATAAAAAATCTGCGCATGAGCAGTGACCTGCAAGAGGAAGACAAAAAGAAGAAGAAAAAGAAGAAGAAGAGGATGAAGAAGAGGATGAAGAAGAAGAAGAGAATGAAGAAGAAGAAGAGGATGAAGAAGAAGAGGAAGAAGAAGAAGAAGATGATGAAGAAGAAGAGGATGATGAAGAAGAAAAAGAAGAAGAAGAAGAGGATGAAGAAGAAGAGGAAGAAGAGGATGAAGAAGAAGAAGAGGATGAAGAAGAAGAGGAAGAAGAAGAGGATGAAGAAGAAGAAGATGATGATGAAGAAGAGGATGATGAAGAAGAAGAGGATGAAGAAGAAGAGGATGAAAAAGAAGAAGAAGAGGATGAAGAAGAAGAAGAGGATGAAGAAGAAGAAGAGGAAGAAGAAGAGGATGAAGAAGAAGAAGAAAAGGAAGAAGAGGGTGATTAAGAGGATGAAGAAGAAGAGGAAGAAGAAGAGGATGAGGAAGAGGAAGAAGAAGAAGAGGAAGAGGAAGAAGAGGATGAAAAAGATGAAGAAGAAGAAGAGGATGAAGAAGATGAAGAAGAAGAAGAGGATGAAGAAGAAGAAGAATTCCAGTCCAGCAAAAAGTGTCCCTGCAGAGAGCTCTGCTATTTCTTTGACAGTGCTTTGACATTTATAGCGGTTGCAACAATGTATCTATTTGTTTCCGAATAAAAACATCTGTATCCGAAATGGATACAAATAGATACATTGTTGCAGCCACTATAAACATCAAAGCACTGTCAAAGAAATAGTGGAGCTCTCTGCAGGGACACTTTTTGCTGGCTGTAGACGGGATGAAAATCGGCCTATTTTCTTTACCATTCCTGGTAACGTCGGCCGCTTGAACGACCGATTTTTCATTTTTTTAAGAAAAATCGGCCGGTTTTCTCCCCATCTATGGCCTGCATTAGCTTTAATTAATCAATAATGTTTGAACATTGCACTACCACACTTGTCTCTTGAATTGTCAGAGGCTGTACTTAATTAAACCAGAAATAATGCTTATGGCAAAATAAGAATTTCCACATACTAACATTGTGTTTTGCCAAAACATCTTCCAATTCACATGGAAGAGATATTGTTAATGAGTGCTGTTCCTAAGTACAAGTATAAAGCAGACATTACCCAAGCCTGCTTATGAGATGATAAATTACTGCAAAATAACCACTTTGTAAAACATATATCTGTAATCCAGAGTTCTCAGACTGTTATCTGGACAAACACCAGTACTGTCGCTGGATTAAATGGGTTTAACAAGACTCAGCTGTTACGTTTTTCATCATAATGATTACTGTGTTTGTTACTATATGTCATTTACTTTTAAGCTGTGTGCATGTAAAAAGACCAATCATGCAAAGCAGAGTAATGCAAAAACATCATTCTTTTTACACACACTTTTGCTAACAAAATCATACAGATATAAAAAATAGATTATTGCCCCCTATTTCTGTTCCAGTGACAACTCAAAATTTAGGATTGTCAGATTTTCAGCCACTTTTAGGCTCCGTTCACACCAATACGTTTTTTTAGTGCTTTTTGCAGAAATGCACTACAGTCCGTTTACCATGGTTTCCTATGGAACATGTTCACATCTATGCTTTTATGAGCTGCTGCGTGTTTGGAAAGGGTCAGGGACTTTTTTAAAAGCAAAAAGCAGTGTTTTTGGTACAATAGAGTTCACTGGAGAATCTGCTGAAATGCATGGTAGTGTGTTTTTGCAGCGATTTTGCCACGTTTTGCATTTCTATTCTGCCCAGCAAAAAAAAAAAATGCCCCTTTAAAAAAAAAAAAAAGAGCTGAACAAAAACACAAATCACGACAAAAACACATGTAGAAAAGCAAACTGCGAAAAGCACTGCAAAATGGACAAAAAGGAAACTGTATAGGTGTGAACGGAGCCTTTGTCTCATTGATAATTTTCACCAGACTAAATATAGAAGGTGCATCTCCCCAGTAGAAAGCAGCAAAAAAAAAACCAAACAGAGGTGCCAACCTCTTGCCGTGCTATCCAAAATGTTAAAGATTTGGGCTTTAAATACAATTAAGTGGATATAGAAAATGTTTTGGTATATGAGAGATAAAGCAGAAGAGATGCCTTTAAAGTACAGCATAAAGGGATAGGTACAGTATCTCTGAAATGATCACTTTTGCTGGAAGTAAATTGGTATTTATCAAACTGATATGGAAACTTTGTTTTATAGCTGCCATGTCTAAATTTGTGCAAAATTCTAATATGGTTGCTTAATGGCTAGAGACTAGGCTGCGAGTGCTGGTGCATGCACTTTAATATACAGTAATGCTTACTGAAGAGCATCAAAACACAAGATAATATATTGGCTTAGACTAAATAACCTAAAAGCATAACTCCAGGCAAACTTTTCACTTTTCACTTAAAATGTGTTTTATCACAAACAGTTAACACTTTTGAGATGTACCGTGTTAAACTCTGCTCGGTGCAAAAAAAAAAAATCAAAATTGTTATCAAAATAACATTTTTGTTATCAAACATACAACCTAATTTTCAAACAGCCACACTCATATGGAGTAACAAATAAGTGATCCTAAAAATGTTGTGCTATCCCTTTAAATATCAAAGCATAAATCACACAATTTGCATTATAGTAACAATACGCATAAACACCAGTGAGGTAAATAATTCCATAAAATAAATAATGCCATAAAATTATATATAGACATAAAACTCCACATCCAATGTATATTCTGTGTATAAAGAAACTATGTGATAATATTTTAAGTGTGCCACCTTCAATGATCTACCACTGATAGAATATCAAGCTTCTTACCAAAATTATATCACCCCTAAATATTATTTATAAAATATAAAATTATTTCTCTTGGTCAATCGTGTTGGTCTAGATTTAATGTTTCAAGTTTAAGATAGTGAATACAGTAGCAGCTAAAACCTTTAGTTTTTAGCTGCTCCTTTAATTTGTATCACCGTGTTGGGTCATCACTAAACGCGTCAGGGGGGGCTACAGCATCCCAGACGTCACGCCACCGCTGGTGGCCATCCTGATTACTATTGGTCAGTGTGTTTTTTACTATTACTTGCTTTCTGTGGAAATAAATATTACTCCTTTATACAGTATCACACTATGTGGTGTCCTTCATTGGGCTCTCCTTGTGAGCGCCGTCATTTGCAGAGCCCATTTTAGTGATGACCCAATGTGCTGATACAAACCAAAGGAACCCCAGAGAACCGTGACCAGATACTGTGACACCTGCCTAAGGACCCTAGGGGTGTTTTGGAGCCTGACCAAATCCGGGAGCAGATGACCTGAGTATACCTGATGAGACAGGATAATATCTCAAATGCGTGTTTTAGCGCACTTCTGGTGAGTGCGCATTTTACTTATTCAGTCACCTTATCTGGCACCCTTGGATCAGTCACCCATACAAGTGGATTGTGATCTTGAAAGGACCCTCACGCATTTTTCCTTTCGGGACAATTTATCACCATATATTATCACCTGGTGGTGATATACCCCACACAGCTTTTTTATTTTTTATTCATACTTTATATTACCTTAGATAGATGTGATGAAATACTAGTGATTTCTTTGCACTGTATTTTACTATATAGACTGTCTTGTCTTAGCGCTGCACCTTACTTTTATATTTATATATAATTTATAATATAAAAACACAGCCCGATTGCAGGACTTCTCTAGGACTTCCCCCATCGTCTGGAACTCCCTACCCCAATCCATCAGACTGTCACCCACCCTCCTCACCTTCAGGTGCACCCTGAAAACCCTCCTCTTCAGGGAAGCCTACCACAACCTCACCTAACACCTGACCTCACCTAACAACCTCCTCCACTCCTCCCACCACTCCATCTCCCACAGCTATCTCCTCCTGTATCACCTTCCCCTCCCTCCTAGATTGTAAGCTCAAAAGAGCAGGGCCCTCGAACCCCTTGTGTACTGTTTTGTTACTGTCTTGTCTCATGCTCTGTCCCCCTTGCTACTGTACAGCGCTGAGCATACCCTTTGGCGCTATATAAATACTGTATAATAATAATAAATGATAAAGCATGCGTTTTATGTGCACTCAGAACCGTGCAGATGTGAATGCAGCCTAAATGGCATGAGTTCAACTGTTTTTGGTGGGCTTTGCCATGTGTTTTTGAAATGCAATGTAAAGTGTGCATTTTCTGTGCAGGTTCTGTGTGCTTGGAAAATATGCAGATTTGAATGCTGCCTAAATAGCAATGCAACCGTGACACACAAGTTTGCCTTGTGTTTTCGAAAAGCAGGCTAATTGTTAATGACACCTCAATCGCAGTTAGCAGGCGCATGTTTTGCTGCCAAAATGCTCAAGACTCCACGACAAAAAGGTTCTTGAGCTACTTTGGGGTATTTGTCATTCAAGTGAATAGGCTGCCCTTTACATGATGCATGTTTACATATTGGGAAAAAAAAGCAGGAATGTGCGTTTCCACCACACTCAGTAGTGAATGGGATGTGCTAGGAAGTAAGTTTTTAGGCAGAAAAGATGACCAGGGAGGAGAGGTGAGGGTTAAAAAACACTGCTTCAAAAGTAACAGCAAAGTTGCTATTATTAAGACAAATGTACGACATGTTGGCGATTTTACATTGCCCTCTATGGGAGTCGTGTAGCACAAGAATCAACCAAAAGTAGTGCAAGTATTTTTTTTTGTTGCAGCGACCCAAGACACAGCAACATAGCACCTATTAAAATGTTTGTCTTATTACCTGTTGATTCGTTCAGTAGATTTGGAAATTTTTTCCACTTTCTGCAATTAGGTTACGATACTGTTCTTTCTGCACTGAAGTTATACACTGTTGTCACCCTGTGGAGAGCATAGTCTTTGATAGACATGTAGCTTAAGCCTTGGTTCACACTGATGCAATGAAAAATTCATAGTGGTTTCTGTGCGAATTCCGCACCGCTTCACAATCGCACCCCGTTCATGCGAACCATTGAGGGTGTGTAAATAAGTTAACAACACCCCGAATTTGTCACACAAAGCTCGGTGTGATGTGCAGAATTGGATCACATGGGTATGAATACCCATGCAATCAGATTCTAGTGCAGACCAAAAAAAGGGTTCTGCACCTTTTTGGTGCAGATGCGGTGCGATTTGAGCCATACAAAATGTATGACTCAAATCGCACCGCACAAAATTCACATGTGATTTGCATAGGAATGTGGTGTGGTTCCTATGCGAATCATATGCGATCTGCTGCACCGCACAAGTGTGAACCCTGGCTTAAACAGAAGTAAGAGACAAACAAATGAAAGCCTAAAGTCAGCTAGCACTTTTTAAACAGATACAGCATTAGGTTTTTCTCTCTTTTTAAAGAATTGTTTAACCACTTGCCTACAGAGCACTTATACCCCCTTCCTGCCCAGGCCAATTTCCAGCTTTCAGCGCTGTCACACTTTGAATGTCAATTGTGCGGTCATGCAACACTGTACCCATATGAATTTTTTATCATTGTTTTTAGACAGATAGAGCTTTCTTTTGGTGGTATTTAATCACCTCTGGGATTTTTATTTTTTCTTAAACCAAAAACCACTGAAAAGTTTGAAAAAAAAAAGTTTTTTCTTAGTTATACAATTTGTTATACAATTTTGTAAATAAGTGATTTTTCTCCTTCACTGATGTGCGCTAATGAGTCTGCAGTGATGGGCACTGATAGGCTGCACTGATGGACACTGATAGGTGGCACTGATGGGCACTGATGAGGAGGCACTGGTAGGCTGCACTGATAGGCATTGACAGGCATCACTGATGGGCACTGAACGGCAGCACGGACACATGACACTGATATATGGCACTGATAGGCGGCACTGACTGGCACTGTTAGGCGGCACTGACTGGTACTGTTAGACGGCGCTGATAGGTGGCACTGATAGGTGGCACTGATTGGCATTGATAGGTGGCACTGATGGGTGACATTGAAAGGCAGCTCAGATGGGCACTGTTATGTGGCATTGATGTGGCACTGATGGGCACTGGCACGTGGCACTGATGAGCACTGACTGCTGACACTGATGGACACTGACAGGTGGCACTTCTGGGCCCACACTGATCATCAGGGCACACTGATCATCAGTGCCCTGATGATCAGTGTACATGTCCCCTCCGCGGAATGCAGATTACCGGCTCTCCTCTCCTCTCGAGCTGTCAGTGTGACAGCTCGAGAGGAGAGAAATGCCGATAACCGACATTTCCGTGTTTACATGTGGTCAGCTGTGATTGGACACTGCTGATCACATGACCGAGCCGACATCTTCGGCTCTTTCCATGATCGGTGATCTGCTGTGTCCGAGGGACACAGCGCACCGGCGAATGGAAGGACGTCATATGACGTCCTATCAGAACGAGAGAACCACCTTGCGCCCGTCATTGTACTTATGTGGTGGGCGGAAGGTGGTTAAACTCTATGAATAAAAGCTGAGAGTTGTAAGCACCTCTGTCAGTGTTGTATGGTTTCTACCAACCTCAGTCACTAAAATATTTGCTGAACAGCTTGGCAAGTTAAAGGACATGGAAAAACAAATTACTGGCAGGATCAACAGATAAAACTATTTATAAAATGTCTGTGTTAATGTGATTGACAGACTCAATAATACTGTAAATTTATTCTTTTATTTCACCATAAGGTCCACTTTAGCTTTACTTGTCTAACTAGTTTCATTTTATATTAAAAGAATAGAAAAATGTTGCGATTTCTGTAGATATGTTCAGCATTTCATTCCGCTGAAGACATCTTGGCCAACCTGTAAAAAAACTAGGGGTTATAGCCAATATGCCTGCAACATGTGCTTGGCTACAAAGATGCTAGATATTAATATGTATTTGAAACTTATAACAACGTGATGCATATCTGGAATCATAATCATTTTTAATACTCAATAAAAAAAGTTTTGAAGTAAAAATAAATTCCTAAAATCTAATCAGTCTGGGAACCGTTGGTGCACAATACTCTTTGCCAGCCTATTTCCTTCAGAGGATCTCCAGAAAGTACGGAATGAACACTAAACTTCCTGATATTGATTATTTCCAGGTTTTTATTGTCTCTATGTGAGTGTCACTATACAGGGCATAGCATATTTCTTCTCTGTGACAAACAGCTTGTCTCACTATGCAACCATAAAAGTAGACCTGTGTCTGGATCACAGTCAGGTGTCGTACACATGGGCCACATATCGCCTGGCATTAGCCGGTTCAACAGAAATTGCCCAACATTCGATCCATTGGTCGCTCCAGTCCCGCTGCCAGAACACAAATGCTCAGTGGAGAGATTGCTGTGCTAACTTTGCATTGTTAGTACACAGATCTCCTTCTGAGCTCCACAGTTTGGTGTACCAGGCCGGGACAGGCTGCTGTACACACGGGCCGAATGTGGGACGGTTTCTATTGAACTGGCTGATACTGGCTGATGTGTGGCCCATGGGTACCAGGCTTAACTAATACTTAAATTAAAGCAGGCACTTAGTAGTATCTGTGTGAACTTTCATATATCTATATGAGCAGGGCTGCTGTTAGAAACCACAGGGACCCATATAACCAACCTGACAGGGCCTTCCCACCCAAAAAACAACACAGCTTACGATGCTTCAATTATGAATGGACACAGTGAGTGATCGGTACCGATCACTCGTTGTGTTCATTCAGGGGAAAAAGGGTTGACAAATGTGACGTATTTCCCAGACCCTTCCCCCACTCTCCAACATGTAAGATCCTATTGTGTGTGTGCAGCTGCCAGTTGGAAGGATAGGAAGGAAGCTGGTAGCACTGCGGGGGGTGGAGGCACACAGGGGGACCTGGGTAGCAGGGGAAAACATATGGTCCACAGGGAGGATGATGGTGCAGTGAGAGGGCAAGTACTGGAACCGATCCCCTGTATGGCTCTCTCTGCAGCAGCTGAAAGCCAGCAGGAAGAAGTGGAAAAGAAGACAGCTTTCAGCTGCTCAGAGCCATACAGGGGATCAGTTCCAGTAATTTCCCTCCTCCCCCCCACCGTGCCGTTTACCCTCCCTGCCCACATCTGATTCGCCCAGCTGCTGGGCCCTCCTGCTGACCTGGGCCCCATACAGGAGGACTGGTGGTGCCCCCTTATCCACGGCCCTGTATATGAGAACTCCAGGAGCTCTGAAACATGGACTGCTTAGCTATACATATATCAAGTATACCTCAGAAATAAAAATATGACCAAAATGTAATCGCTTCCACTCTTTCCTTCTATCTAAAAACAATTAAGTACTGATGTGATACTTTTTTTATTTGCACTAACATACAATTTTGAGGACAAGCTTTCTGGGTATGTCCCCTTCTTCAAGGTCCAAGCAGTACTATTATTACAAAGTTTTAGCAGAATGTTAGAGATGTGGGGGATGAGAAAAAAAAAAAAGCAGAAAGAAACACAAGCCTAGGGTTAGCCTAGAGATAAGACACAGCAAAGCAAAAGCAAAGACTGCTGTGTCTTATCTGTAGGCTAACCCTAGGCTTGTGTTTCTTTCTGCTTTTTTTTTTTTTCTCATCCCCCACATCTCTAACATTCTGCTAAAACTTTGTAATAATAGTACTGCTTGGACCTTGAAGAAGGGAACATTCCCAGAAAGCTTGTCCTCAAAATTGTATGTTAGTGCAAATAAAAAAAGTATCACAGACAGTACTCAATTGTTTCTGTCACAAATGCACTAATACGGCTACAATCACCTCAAGCTTCTATCTAAAACAAACAAATGCCTGGAGTAAGTCCCAACACACATTTTTCAGGCCTTCCCTATGAAGTCTATGGAGCAAAAAACACCCCAATTTGCCTAAAAGAAACGTATGTACGTTTCTGAGCATCAGGAGTCGCTACAGTTAGATAAAACAGTCAGATGTGAACAGTGCTCGTTCATATTAATAGGATTTGGCTTGTTGAGAATTTTAAAGATACAAGCTTCAATCAGAAAGTTGCTCAGGTATGAATGGGGCCTTAAATTTGCCTTTTCCAGCTTGTTGTTAATAAAACACCTAGAAGTAAGAATTACTCACTTAAAAAATCCCCTCTGGGTGTGTTATGGCTGGCCATACACGTAGAGATTTCTTTCATACAACCTGCAGGCTAAACAAAAGAAATCAGATTTCTCAATCTGCACAAATGCATGGTACACACACTAAGTTTTTTTTGTTTACCAGAAAAGACTGAATTAAAAAAAACTGAGACGCTCATAGGAGCTTGCTGTACTAACTATGTGTTGATAGTACAGAGATCTCCCCGATATGCTATTGTGTTCCAACAGTGGGACTGCTCCCCCCTTTCACCAGAACAAGCTGGTTAGCACTCGTAGCCATTGGCAGCAGTGATCAGATGCTGATCGGCTGCTGGTTTTAAAGTATTGTAAACAAGCGGCAACTACTCCAACCTATAACTGGCCTTCGTAGCAAGGAGCATGTCGAAGGTTAACGCATGTCAAACAACAGCAAAGAAAAATTCCAAGCTCAACTTACCAGCCAGCCTGCAACAAACCAAATACCCTTTCTAACATTTCATGTTAAAAACAGGGGTTTAGTTTGCACACATTTGCAAATACATGCGGAAGTTGCAGAGCCACTTCACGGCACCCCAATTATCTGCAGTCCTAACTCTATATATTTAGAGAACCTCCATAGTAGGAGCACATATAATAATAATGGATAGATTGAGGGCAAGTATGCCTGAAGGGAGCCCACCATGCTGGTTTTCAATCATGCTTGTTCGACAGAAGGCGGGTGTGAGATTGAACAAGAACCTGTACACATGGGCCAAATTTCAACTGGTATCTACTGTACGGGCTGCTGATTTGGGCCGATATTCAGTCTTTGTGTACTGGACTTTAGAGAGTGGATGGATGAGCCCCCCTGCTGCGCTATTTCATTCTGACAGGTGATGGCGCTGGATGTCTTAATGTCCGAACAGTGCCTCCCCCTGACTGGATAACGAACCTGTTCAGCTGACAATTTCCCAACAGTTGTTTCCAAACGACTTTCAAACAAGTTGCTTGGAAAATCATCTATTATTTGAACAGATCGGTGCTGGTAAGGCCATGCATGCTGGAATTTCACCTCAGCCACCAGGAATCGGCCACAATTTGAGCTGTATATGGCCTGCTTAAGAGTGTTCATTCATGGAACATGTTGTCTACACATGTAGGCAGGTTTTGAGTCCCAGGCCAATAATATTTGTACAGGCCTGGAGATCATTACCAAATGGGACAATAAATAAAAAACTAATCAGTGAATGGCAAAGTACAAAAGAGAAAGTTTTTATTATGTTCTCATGTTAAAGGTCATTTGCTGTGTTGCTTCAAGGATGTTGCTTCAAGGATATCTAAGAAGGAGAACTGACATCTTCCACTGATATACAGTAAATTGATAACACAAGACAAGCCTGAAGATAAGGCACAGAGTTCCCAAAGTAGGATGCCGTTCATAAAGCCCAGTTAGTGAGGTTTTAGTTTATTTTGGAAAGAGTCATAAAAGATTATCACAAATATTTTATTTTCTTAGTTGCTAAGGAAGTCAGATATTCCTACAACTCGTATAGAATTACTGTATAAATAAACTTTGTTACGGTGAGCCAAACACAACTAAACCAGCCAATCCATATGACTTAAATCTGGCTTGGTCAAAAGTTCTTTCAAATAGTATAAATCACTGGATGAAATTCAGATGCAGCCTCATGTTTTTAGAATGATCATTCTGAAGACCTACAGTAAAGATCTCCAAACTTTATAAACGAAGGGCCAGTTTATTGTTCTTCAGACTTTAGGGGGGCCAGACTGTGGCCAGTGGGAGAAGAAAATGTCCTGGCATCCGTGGAAGTAAACAATGCCTCATCATTGGTATTATTGGGAGATATAGTGCCCCATCACTGGCATCAGTGGGAGGAATAGTGCCCCGTCACTGGCATCAGTGGGAGGAATAGTGCCCCGTCACTGGCATCAGTGGGAGGAATAGTTTCCCATTGTTGGTGTCAATGGGAGGAATAGTGTCCCATTGTTGGCATCAGTGGGAGGAATAGTGCCCCATTATTGGTTTCAGTGGGAGGAATAGTGCCCCATCATTTGTGTCAGTGGGAGGAATAATGCTCCATTATTGGTGTCAGTGGAAGGAATCATGCCCCATCACTGGTGTCAGTGAGAAGAATAGTGCCCCATCATTGGTGTCAGTGGGAGGAATAGTGCCTTATCATTAGTGTCAGTAGAAGGAATAGTGCCCTATCATTGGTGTCAGTGGGAGCAATAATGCCCCATTATAGTTGTCAGTGGAAGGAATAGTGCCCCATCATTGGTGTCAATGGGAGGAATAATGCCCCATTATTGGTGTCAATGGGAGGAATAATGCCCCATTATTGGTGTCAATGGAAGGAACAGTGCCCCATTGTCGGTATCAGTGGCGGGAACTATGCCCCACTGTTGCTGATGGTGGGGGGAATGATGCCTCAAGGGCCAGATAAAAGCAAGCAATAGGCCACATCCGGCCCCCAGGCCGCAGTTTGGAGACCACTGACCTACAGTATCTCAATAGTTGTCTGACTTTCATGCGACTTTAATGTTTTTCAGCTTTGGCAAATCATAACAATACAGAGTGTGAAACATTATTGAACTTACAAAACCCTCTGAAGTTGCAGCTAAAGTCGCAAACATAAGACAAAGAAATGACTACGTAAAAAAGGAGTCACTGTGACTTGAGTTGTGACAATTAAGATGGCACCCATTGAAATGAATGTGTCATGACTTGTCAAGTGACTTTCTGTGTTGCATATTGCAGCATGAGAAGTCGAAGCAGTGAGCACCAGGGCTAAGTCTTGTTTGAGGTGCATTGGCAACCCATTGAATGAATGGTCTGCCTTAACTTAAGCTAACATGCATGTGGTAACTTGCGATATTTTACACATTAACTTGTGTTAATAAAGCCCTTAGGCACCCTTCATGCTGTCAAGGGCCCAACACAACTTTTCTCCAGTGGGAGTAAATCTGCTATAAACAGGAAGTAATACATTTGGCCATTGAGCCAGCTCAATGCTTTATCCATGCACTAAACAAACAAACAGCACTACTACACCCCCTTTAAGGCCTGTTTACATGTGTCTACAGCTAGGGTGGTTGACATGCAGGTCGAAAATAAAATATTGCCTCCTGAACACCTGTTTTAACCAGTGGAAGCACGAAGCTCTATGCTCCAACCATCAACAATACACTTGGTTGCAGGGCTGTCCTATTCACTTGTGCCAAATGCAAAATGTTGTATCGTGGTACAAAGGAAATCATCGTGGCCACGGCAATATCTACTACCCACTCCAGCCATCATTGCACAGCTTAGGGTAGGGGGTAAAACCACCCTTTAACCACTTGCCTACTGGGAGCTTTTACCCTCTTCCTGCCCACAACAATTTTCAGCTTTCAGCGCTCTCATACTTTGAATGACAACTGTGCGGTCATGCAACACTGTACCCAAACTTTATCTTTTTTTTTTTTTTTAGACAAATAGAGCTTTTTTTGGTGGTATTTAATCACCACTGGGTGTTTTATTTTTTGCTAAACTAAAAAAGTTTTTCTTAGATCTGTTATAAAGTTTTGTAAATAAGTAATTTTTCTCCTTCACTTATGGGCACTGATAGGCTGCACTGATGAGGAGTCACTGATGGGCATTGATAGGCTGCACTGATGGGAACTGATGAGGCAGCACTGATAGGCACTGTTAGGCAGCACTGTTAGGCAGCACTGATGAGCACTGCTAGGCAGCACTGATAGGCATTGATAGGTGGCACTGATAGGTGGCACTGATGGGCAGTACTAATGGGCGGCACTGATAGGGGGCACTGATTTAACTGATGGGCACTGATTGCAAGCACAGATGGGCACTTTTAGCTGCTTGGGGCTGCACAGATCACCAGGACACTGATGATCTGTGCCCTGATGATCAGTATAGATATCCCCCTCAAAATGCCGATTACTTAACGCGCTGTCAGCGTGAGGAGAGGACTGCCGATAACTGGCATTTCCTATTTACCCGGTGATCAGTTGTGATTGGACACAGCTGGTCACATGGTAAAAGTGGCTGTGATTGGCCGATTCCTTAGTCATGTGATCAGCCTGGGGTCACGCAGGGGGTGCGGTTCTGTGAGGACGTCCATGGGCACCCTTCCAGAACTAGCTGACCGTGCTGTAGCCATCTTTCGGCTATAGCACGGTCGGGAACTGGTTACCCTCCTATTGTTACTACCACCCATGTAAATGAGGCTGGCGGTTCCTGCTCTTACAACCACCAGCTTCTAAACAATGTGAAATCCTGGCCTGTGGACTGATCAGGGAGCCCACCCTCACACTTCCTGTCTAGGTTCCAGAGACCAAACACAGGAAATCATATCCCTGTCAACACCATCTACCTCTGGAGCCTACAAGAACTTACACAGTCTTACTGGCAAATTCATTCCATCCCAACCAACCCCTGAGCCATCTGGGTATAATTGATACAATATAATTATTGTACATAGTTTTTTTTCCATTATTAATTTGCTGGTCAACAGTCTAAGGCCTCTGAACTTTTCACCTAACTTTTTCTCCACTTCAGTTAACATTTCCTTGGCAGGAGGTCAATTGTTTCCATAAGATCCTCACTATCTTACATGTTGAAACGATGTTGCTGTAAATCCCTGTGACACTTCACAGTACTTTATCTGCACTTTCTATTCTACAGCCAGTATAGTGGGAGAGGATGCCAAATCCGGTCACCACATCTGCAATTCATGATCCTGTAGGCAACAATGAAACAGATGTTTGGTTCATTCGTTATATTCTGTCAGCTCTAGCTGCTTTTAAAGGCAACATTTTTTAACAGTATGTCTGAGTAAGTTTTATTTAACTAAGGGTGAAAACCCTGTAAAGAGAACCAGTCATTAATGTGCATTTGTTCAATTCTGAGTCTCCACTCTTAAATTGCTAGAATTGTGCAGACCTGGACCTCGAGATAATCAAGTTCATTGGGAAATGCCCCACAAATGCTGTAGACCACTCTAGAAATAGATGGTCATCTGCTAAGGGTGAGTTTTAGTCCATGTGGGGCACCTTGAGCACTGTGGAGCACTTTAAACTAGCTGAAAAAGTGAAGCACCCTAGTCAAATTGGAACACCAGCACTGGCACTTTTTTCACAATTTGGAACTCTTATTAATGACAATTATGCTGTGAATACTGAGATGGCGTGATGTTTGTTTTATAAATGTTACAACTGTATTTTGAATTTTTTGAAAATACATACAGGATATGCACATATGATCTGTATAATCTAGATGCACAGTCTAAACATATGCAGTATATATATAATTGTACAGCCTCACATTTTAGGGATTACATGTTTATTTTTATATTTTCTGATTGTCAGAGTAAAATTATCAAGCTCTAAGGACATCTGCAGCTTTAAATGAAATAGCAATATATATATTATATATATATATATATATATATATATATATATATATATATATAATATGCAAATGCTGCACAAGTCATAAGTCATATTGTCATTAAATGTTATCATAACTTACCCTTCCGTTTCAATCTGCAGCGTTGTAATGTTCTGTAAAATGCAATGTAATATGGCAACCTGGAGGCCTCCTATACACAGATGGTGTGCAGAACACTCCCTAGAATTGTCATTTCCTGATCATGATTGGTTTACTGATTTTCCCAGAACTCAGGACACAGGTCAGATTTTGGGCATCCCCTGCAACAAAAATGTCATTTTTGGTGAGATATTCCAACAGGGAAATCTTGTTTAAAGGGATGCAGACGCTGCCATTTTCCTCACTAGATCCCAGCAAGTGCAGCAGCTAATTGAGAATTATAAAATCACTTCCTTTCACATTCAGTTTGCATATGGACACAGACAAACAGTTAATTCTTCAGAAAAAGAAAAAGGTAGGAATCTGCAATGATGTTTGCTAAAATCCCTGCAATGTACAAATGTTTTTCTCAACAAAAGTGGAGTTACTCTTTAGGTTCAGAGCAGATTGCAAACACTTATAAACAGTACAGCTTCAGTCAGCATAACATGAAAGTAAACTAAAAGCTTTCATAATTGACAGATTTACCCTCCTTTAGCATTCTGAAGAGAATGTAAGTATTGTGAAAGGATTCAAGTTTAAATTAATATGTATACATATATTTAAAACCAAAAGAAGAGCAAGGGTCTCCAAACTTTTCAGTATGAGGGCCGCATTGCCACAGTATGTTTACAAATATTCGTGGGCTGAAAAAATCCCTATTGGAGTCCCCCCTACATCAGGGTGTCCATTAGATTCCCTTTTACATCAGGTTGCCCATCAGATTCCCCTTTTCAGAATATCTACCACAGTCCCCCCTTACATCAGGGTCCCCATCAGAGCCCCCTTACAGGGTTTGGAGGTGGGTTGGAGGGGGTTGTAGTGTGTTGGATGAGGTCCTAGGGCTATGTTTTGGAGCCCCTGGTTTATAAAGAATTAGTTAAAGTTGATGTTTGGCTATACAAAATATTCTATATAACGTTTAGCTGGCCATAGATAAGTATTTTTTTATTCAATTCAATCAGTGGGCTGAACTAAAAAAAAAAAAAAATAAAAATATTCCTTCATCCACACAAATGACCCCGGGGGCACGCAGCACAGCGATCGGTGGTGCACAGTAGATCACCGATCAGCAGAAATAGTCGATGAGTTCCGCTCTGTCATGTGATCAGCTGTGTCCAATCACAGCTGATTGCATGTAAATAAGGAAATGCCGGTTATTGACATTTCTCTCCTCATGAGCTGTCACGCTGACAGCTCATGAGGAGAGGAGAGCCGGTAATCGGCATTCCTCGGAGGGGACATCTACACTGATCATCAGGGCATTGATGATCAGTTCCCTGATGGTCAGTGTAGCCCCATCAGTGCCACCTGTCAGTGCCCATCAGTGCACATCATCGCCACATATCAGTGCCCATTTGAGCTGCCTTTCAATGCCAACTATTAGTGCCAGTCAGTGCCACCTATCAGTGCCAGTCAGTGCCATCTATGAGTTCTGCCAATCAGTGCCACATATCAGTGCCGGCTATCAGTGCCAGTCAGTGCCACCTATCAGTGACCATCAGTGCCGACTATCAGTGCCTGTCAATGCCACCTAACAGTGCCAGTCAGTGCTGCCTGTCAGTGCCATATATGAGTACCTTTCAGTGCCCATCAGTGATGTCTGTGAATGCCCACCAGTGATGCCTGTCAATTCCCATCAGTGCCACCTACAAGTGCCCCCTCATCAGTGCCCATCAGTGCAGCCTATCAGTGCCCATCACTGCAGCCTCATTAGCGCACATCAGTGAAGGAGAAAAATTACTCATTTACAAAATTTTATAACAGAAACTAAGAAAAAACTTTTTATTTTCAAAATTTTCAGTTATTTTTGGTTTGTTTATCAAAAAATAAAAAACCCAGTGGTGATTAACCGTTTCAATACCGTGCAATTTTACACCTTCCTGCCCAGGCCATTTTTCAGGTTTCAGCGCTCTCACACTTTGAATGACAATTGCGCGGTCATACAACACTGTACCCAAACTAAAATTTTATCATTTTCTTCACACAACTAGAGCTTTCTTTTGGTGGTATTTAATCACCACTGGGGTTTTTATTTTTTGCTAAATTAACAAAAAAAGACCAAAAATTTTGAAAAAAAAACACATTTTTCTTTGTTTCTGTTATAAAAGTTTACAAATAAATAATTGTTCTTTATAAATTTAGGCCGAGATGTATTCTGCTACATGTCTTTGGTGAAAATAACCCAAATTAGGATGTATTTTTTAGTTTTTAGGAAAGTTATAGAGTTCACAAACTATGGTATAGATCTGAAAATTGATCAATCCTGAAGTACTGACGGCCAATCTAATTTCTTGAGGTCCAAGAATGTCAGAATAGTACAGATATCCCCAAATGACCCCTTTCTGCAGAGTAGACAGTCCGACGTACTTCATAAGAGGCATGGTGAGTTTTTTGAAGTTGTATTTTTTTGTCATAATTTTTCGGAACATGAAAAAATGAAAAAAATTATTTTCACTATTTTTTTTTTACATACTGTCACCAGTGCAGTACAGCGTCATCATATAACTGGCATGGCGGTCAACAGGGACACTGACTGGTGACAGTATGAAAAAAATATAAAATTTTTTTTATTTATTTTTTTTTTTTATATTTAATTTTTTATTACATTTTTTTAAATTTTTTTAAAGATTTTTTTTCATATTTTACTATGACCAAAATAGTACAATGTTACCATAGTAACATTGTACTACTTTGGGGAAGTGATCAGTATTTTTTTTTTTTTTTTTTTTTACACAATTTGCTTATAGCAAAGAATTACTTTGCTATAAGCAAGCATTTACCTGAATGAAATCGATTCATTCAGCTTTTTTTTTTTTTTTTTTTTTTTGTGCTTAGCTGTGATTTGGTCACAGCTAATCACATGACATGTGCATGTGATTAGCTGTGACCATTCACAGCTAGGCACTAGTATACAATGGATGGCATCATGAATGAAGCCATCCATTGTATACAACTGTCATGTGACCTGCTGTGATTGGTCACAGCAGGTCACATGGTACCAGCAACGGGAGCCGGTACTCGGATCTGTCATCGGCCGTGTCCGAGGTGCACGGCCGATGACAGATCACACTGCTGCGCCGCTCTGCACTAGCGCAGACGGCGCATGTGCGGGAGCACGCCAAATGGCGTGCACCCGGAATGCAGATACACATCTGAAGCCGCCAAACGGCCATTGGCCGGGCGGCTATTGGTTAAATACCACCAAAAGAAAGCTCTGTCTCAAAAAAAATGATAAAAATTCTTATGGGTGTTGCATGACTGCGCAATTGTCATTCAAAGTGTGACAGCGCTGAAAGCTGAAAATTGGCCTGGGCAGGAAGGGGGTATAAGTGCCAGGTAGACAAGTGGTTAAAATAGCTTCTTTAGGGACTTGATAAGGTATTGAAACCGAGATTAAACATTTTAGAGCATTATCTGAGCGAGTCTCCTGTCCCCCAAAACTTAGGCCAATTATTTATTGGGTTGCACTGTCCTATTGCTTGACTTCATCTGCAGAGGAACCGACTCTCTCAGAAGACATTTTGTAGTCTTTTAGTATAAATATCTTGTAAAAACAAGAGTGGCACATGACAAAATACACTACTTCTATGATATTGTTATATTTAAAAAAAACTTTGCACTGATTTACAAAAAAATCTCGCACTACACAGACTCAGCAACATGAAACCTCTGTGTAAACAAACACAACACACTGTATATCTTAGCAATGTTTTGCACAACATCAAACTAAAGCTCTTGTTATGCAATCTCTAGTTACAGTTGTGCTCAAAGGTTTGCATACCCTTGGAGAATTGCATGCCGTATGTACCATTTTTAAAGAAAATAGTCAAAACACATTTCTTTTATTTCTTATGGGATTCGTATTCAGCTGTAGGTCATAACAGAATGTCGCAATCATAAAACAAAACATGGCAACAAGTAAACAAATGAAATGACCCGTTCAAAAGTCTGCAAAGCTTTACAGTAGTTCTTAACCTCCTTGGCGGTATGATTATTTCAGATTTTTGGTGCTGAAAGCGGTACCATTATTTTGCATGGAAATATGTAGTTTTTTTATTGTAGGCTGTAATATTTAGGAATAACTCACTGAAATCTGTCCGAACAAGAGTCTAGTAAACATCCCGGGTAGGATAAAATTTTAAACACAAAATCATAAATTATAATTTAATAAATAATCATAAAAAATAATAATATAATAATAATAATAATACATTTAATTCAATAATATAATCAAACCAAAAACACTGAAATGTGAAATATAGCGCCAAGTTAACACATTGCTGAGCAAAGTCGCAAAATCGTTTTCAGTGTCTGATGACGAATTTCCCCACGAATCATTATCACTCAATTCTGCAAGTGGTTCTGATTTACTATCGCTGTTCTCTAGCTGATCTAAACCCGCTTTTGACCTAAAGGGACACTTTTTGGACGCCATGGATGTTTCTCAGTTTCCAGGCAGAAAGAACAGACAAAATGCAGGCAGGGCACAGGACAAAGCACTAGGGACAATATGTATGTGAAATTGGTTGAGACAGCAATGTTGTACTATGTAAAAAAAAAAAATGACATTATTTAAAATTTTTAAATTTCCCGCCGCCGCCGCCGCCGCCCGTACGTCCCGACGTCACAGGGACAGGACACAGAAGCCGGATGCCGGCATCGGCCGGAGGAGATGGCCGGGGACGCTGCAGGGGACACATCGTGGGAGCGCAGGGTAAGGTAAGTGAAGAACAGATGCCGGAGCAGTGCCACATGGTATTCCCGAGTGTAGCTCGGGGTTACCGTTTGTGGTACTGAAATGTTACCCCGAGCTACACTCGGGAATACCGCCGAGGAGGTTAATCCTGTGTATTGCCCCTTTTAGCATCACTGACAGTGTGCAGTCTTTTGTAATAGTTGTCTATGAGGCCTCATGCTTTTAGAGCTCACCCCCCCCAAAAAAAAATAAGTGAGATGCCACCGTGCTTCACAGTGGGTATGGTATTCATGTCACTGTTGACCACTATGCAAACATATCACTTATGGTTATGACCATAAAGCTCTATTTTGGTCTCCTCACTGCAGATTACAGTGTGCCAGAAGCTGTAAGGCATTTCAAGGTGTTTCAGGCATATTGTAACCGGGCTTTTTTGTGACATTGGCAAAGTGAAGACTTTTTGCTGGCAACTCAACCATGCAGCTCATTTTTGTTCAAGTATTGTGCGCCTTGAAACAACCAAACTGTCTTTTTCCAGAGCAGCCAGTATTTCTCCTGAGGTTACCTGTGGGTTTTTCTTTATATCCTGAACAATTCTCCTGCCAGTTGTGGCTGTAATATTTCTTGGTCTAGCTAACTGTGGCTTGTTATCAAGAGATCCCCGAATTTTCCATTTCTTAATAAGTGATTGAACAGAACTGACTGGCATATTAAGGGCATTGGATACCTTTTTATATTTTTTCCATCTTTATATAGTTCTATTACCTTGTTACGCAGGTCTTTTGACATTTCTTTTCTGCTCCCTATGGCTTAGTATCTAGCCTGCTCAGTGCATCCATGTAAGAGCTAACAAACTCACTATTTATACACAGACACTAATTGCAATTTAAAAAGGCACATATGTGGAAAATTAGCCTTTAATTGCCATTTTAACTTGTGTGTGTCACCTAGTGTGTCTGTACCAAGGCCAAACATTCCAGGGGATGGAAACTTTTGATCATGGCCATTTGGGTGATTTCTGATATCATTATGATTTAAAAAGGAGCCAAACAACCATGTGATAATAAATGGCTTCATATGATCACTATCCTTAAATTAAAGACAGTTTTTTGGCATGTTCAGTCATATTTTCAGTATCAATTCAATATTTTTTCAAACTTTTGAGCACAAATGTGTTATAATTACATGCAATCTGCCTTGTTAGCCAAGCTGTCCAGGTAGAAAACTCACTTCAGGTCCCTGTCAAACTAGCTATTCTGTCACTAGCAGCAACTCACCAGCAATAGGACCCCAATCTATCACCCAGTCATGTTTACACCCTGGCCCTGTTTTTTCCCTTGTGATTTTGCTCTTCTCCTGGTCTCCTGGTCCCTGGGTGACCCAAAAGTGCACTTCCAGGTCACAGTTGCAAATATTATGCCAAGCTGGCTGAGTAAGAAGCAGATCAGGGATTTTCTTTATTCCTACTCCGCACTAGCAGGAGGCAGAGTAGGCATCAGGAGCCTAAATTGTTTAAATGTACAAAAATTTTTAAATATAATAAAATAAAAAATGTCCCCACTCCTAACCCATTGCGCATATACGTGTGTGTGTGTGTATGTACAGTGGGGATCGAAAGTTTGGGCACCCCAGCTAAAGATTTGTATTAATGTGCATAAAGAAGCCAAGGAAAGATGGAAAAATCTCCAAAAGGCATCAAATTACAGATTAGACATTCTTATAATATGTCAACAAAAATTAGATTTTATTTCCATCATTTACACTTTCAAAATAACAGAAAACAAAAAAATGGCGTCTGCAAAAGTTTGGGCACCCTGCAGAATTTATAGCATGCACTGCCCCCTTTGCAAAGCTGAGACCTGCCAGTGTCATGGATTGTTCTCAATCATCGTCTGGGAAGACCAGGTGATGTCAATCTCAAAGGTTTTAAATGCCCAGACTCATCTGACCTTGCCCCAACAATCAGCACCATGGGTTCTTCTAAGCAGTTGTCTAGAAAACTGAAACTGAAAATAGTTGACGCTCACAAAGCTGGAGAAGGCTATAAGAAGATAGCAAAGCGTTTTCAGATGTCAATATCCTCTGTTCGGAATGTAATTAAGGAATGGCAGTCATCAGGAACAGTGGAAGTTAAAGCAAGATCAGGAAGACCAAGAAAAATATCAGACAGAACAACTCACAGGATTGTGAGAAAAACAATTCAAAACCCACGTTTGACTGCACGATCCCTCCAGAAAGATCTGGCAGACACTGGAGTTGTGGTACACTATTCCACTATAAAGAGATACTTGTACAAATATGGTCTTCATGGAAGAGTCATCAGAAGAAAACCTCTTCTACGTCCTCACCACAAAAATCATCGTTTGAACTTTGCAAATGAACAAATAGACAAGCCTGATGCATTTTGGAAACAAGTTTTGTGGACCGATGAGGTTAAAATTGAACTTTTTGGCCGGAATGAGCAAAGGTACGTTTGGAGAAGAAGGGGCACAGAATTGAATGAAAAGAACCTCTGTCCAACTGTTAAGCATGGGGTTGGATCAATCATGCTTTGGGGTTGTGTTGCAGCCAGTGGCACAGGGAACATGTCACGAGTAGAAGGAAAAATGGATTCAATAAAATTTCAGCAAATTTTGGATGGTAACTTGATGCCATCTGTGAAAAAGCTGAAGTTAAAGAGAGGATGGCTTCTACAAATGGATAATGATCCTAAACACACCTCGAAATCCATGGGGGATTACATCAAGAGGCGTAAACTGAAGGTTTTGCCATGGCCTTCACAATCTCCTGACCTCAACATAATTGGAAATCTATGGATAGATCTTAAAAGAGCAGTGCGTGACAGACAGCCCAGAAATCTCAAAGAACTGGAAGACTTTTGTAAGGAAGAATGGGCAAAGATGCCTCAAACAAGAATTGAAAGACTCTTGGCTGGCTACAAAAAGCGTTTACAAGCTGTGATACTTGCCAAAGGGGGCAGTACAAGATATTAACTCTGCAGGGTGCCCAAACTTTTGCAGATGCCATTTTTTTGTTTTCTGTTATTTTGAAAGTGTAAATGATGGAAATAAAATCTAACTTTTGTTGACATATTATAAGAATGTCTAATCTGTAATTTGATGCCTTTTGGAGATTTTTCCATCTTTCCTTGACTTCTTTATGCACATTAATACAAATTTTTAGCTGGGGTGCCCAAACTTTCGATCCCCACTGTATATATACACACACACATACATATGCCTTGGCTATCCCACACACACATGTTATAGATATCCCTACACATTCCAGGGGTAGAAGAAGGAGCTGTATCAGTTTTCAAAGTACAGCTAAAGGCTCCTGTAGGGCAATCTAAATAAGTACCAAATCCAGTTAATATGTGAAGCACCAGCCTGGCAAGTAAAGAAATTTTCATTTACCTTCCCTGAATGAGCCTAAACCTCCTTTGTTTATATCTCACATGCTCCCCCTTCCAGACACTGCAGCTCACAGTAATAGCATTTCAACAGTAGATGCAGTTCTGTCAATCCAAAAAAAGAAGATGGTAGGAATGGGCAGGGCCAGGTGCTGATTGACAAGCTACAGCAGTGACAATGCACAAGTACAAGTGACAGCATCTTTTTATCCAACTGTAATGAGCATACTTGAGAGTGGCAACTCTGCCCTGAATTCAAGAGCAGTGCAGTACTGTTGCCACACCATCACAGAAGGCTGAAAACTTTTTTAGCCACCTGTGTCTCGTTAACGAGATTTCCCTCTACTTCCTGTTCTGGAAACATGTCAGGAAGTAAGAGTAAGTATGAGATATGTTTCTGGTGTTAGGTATATCATATGAACAAGTTTCCCCATTTAAATATTTCCCCTTTATTCCTGTTCTGGTGGCAACTCAAAATTTTGGATTTACCCTCACTTCCATTCCAGATGATACTGGTGATCAGGACAATTAGAGAAAGCAAATATTCCCTACAGAGACATAGCAATAAACACCTGACAGATGGTCTACCCCCTTGCCACTACATTCAAATCTAACATTGTTAACTCCTTCAGTGCATTTTCTTTTTTTGGGGGGGAGATATAATTCTACTTTAATGTGGTGTCTCTTGTGTAGGACACTGGGAATGTGTCCAGGACGGCAAGTACATTTCCCCAATATTTGAGTTGTGTTTCCTTTAAGAAGGACAGTTTTGGTGACATTTGCTGAGTTCTCAGGGATTCTCACTGATGCAGGGTGATGTTTCGGGGGTAGTTTGACTGGAGAGAACTGATTTCCAGTATTCTCTGGATTGAAAACTAGGGAATTTAGGATGTTCAAAGAGTTTTGGGTGGGAAGAACCTCCAAACCACGACTCTTAGGTCCCATAGGGGTTACGCGCCAGGCAAGGGAGGCAATGGTGTCAGTGAAGAAGTCTGGAGTAGCTCACAAGCTGTAAGCAAAGGCAAATGCTCTTGGAAACTAAGTTACCTGTTGCTGAACTCTTGCGGCTTGCCTGGCACCCCAAACCATGGAGGAACCCTACCCCAGTGTGGGAGGGACCAAGAGTTTGGCGGTAAGCCAGTTGTATGGTTCCTTGTTACGCTGGAACTGAGAACTGTTTGTTTGATTTTGTGCTGAAGGAAGCTATTCATGTTACTTGTTTTGGAGGAATTAATAAATAAATAAAATAAATAAATAAATAAAACGGTTTGCTTTAACAAAAGGCTGCTGGTGATCTCGGGCCCCCATATTACACGATTTACATTTATGGGGAATCTCCCTTTTTGCAGTTTTTACAAATGCATGCAAGTTTGGCTTAGAAATTGTTGTTTTTTATAGGTTGGCAGAATGTATTTTTGTTTCTATTTAACCAATTCAATACCGGGCAATTTTATCCCCTTCCTGCCCAGGCCAGTTTTCAGGTTTCAGCACTCTCACACTTTGAATGACAATTGCGCGGTCATACAACATTGTACCCAAACTAAAATTTTATCATTTTCTTCACACAACTAGAACTTTCTTTTGGTGGTATTTAATCACCACTGGGGTTTTTATTTTTTGCTAAATTAACAAAAAAAGACCAAAAATTTTGAAAAAAAAAGTTTTTCTTTGTTTCTGTTATAAAAGTTTGCAAATAAATAATTGTTTTTCATAAATTTAGGCCGAGATGTATTCTGCTACATGTCTTTGGTGAAAATAACCCAAATTAGGATGTATTTTTTACTTTGTAGGAAAGTTATAGAGTTCACAAACTATGGTATAGATCTGAATATTGATCAATCCTGAAGTACTGACAGCCAATCTAATTTCTTGAGGTCCAAGAATGTCAGAACAGTACAGATATCCCCCAAATGACCCCTTTTTGCAAAGTAGACAGTCGGACGTACTTCATAAGAGGCATGGCGATTTTTTTGAAGTTGTATTTTTTTTGTCATAATTTTTCGGAAAATTAAAAAATTAAAAAAATTAGTTTCACTATTTTACATACTGTCACCAGTGCAGTACAGCGTCATCATATAACTGGCATGGCGGTGATCAGGGACACTGACTGGTGACAGTATGAAAAAAAAAATATATATATATTTTTTTATTATTATTCTTTTTTTTTTATTAAATTTAGTTTTCTTTTTTTTAGGATTTTTTTCATATTTCACTATGACCAAAGTAGTACAATGTTACCATAGTAACATTGTACTACTTTGGGGAAGTGATCAGTATTTTTTTTTTTTTTACACAATTTGCTTATTGCAAAGAATTACTTTGCTATAAGCAAGCATTGACCTGAATGACATCGATTCATTCAGGGTTTTTGGGGTTTTTTTTGTGCTTAGCTGTGATTTGGCCACAGCTAATCACATGACATGTGCATGTGATTAGCTGTGAACATTCACAGCTAGACACTAGTATACAATGGATGGCATGAATGAGGCCATCCATTGTATACAACTGTCATGTGACCTGCTGTGATTGGTCACAGCAAGTCACATGGTACCGGCAACGGGGCCGATACTCAGATCTGTCATCGGCCGTGTCTGAGGTACACGGCCGGTGACAGATCGTGCCGCTGCGCCGCTCTGCAGGAGCGCAATGTGCGCATGTGCGGGAAGACGCCATATGGTGTCCACCCGGAACACTGATGACATTTGCCGCCCGCTATTCGGCCATAGGGCGGGCGGCAAATAGTTAAAGAGTAACTTAATTTTTGTTGAGAAAAAAACATTCCACTCTGGGTGATCTCTGTACATTGCAAGGGAATGAACAAACTTTGTTGCAGATTCCTACCTTTTGTTATTCTGAAGATACAGCTGTTTGTCTGTGTCCATGTGCAGAGTGAATCTAAGGGAAGTGGTTTCATAATTTTCAATCTACTACTGCACGTGCAGGGCTCTAATGAGGAAAATTGCAGGGTCTGCATCCCTTTAGGTTTCCTATTGGGAGTATCTCACCAAAAATAAAAATTTTTTGTTGCAGGGGATTTCTGAAATATGATTTGTATCTTAGTGTAGACTTCTGGGAAAATCAGAAAGTCAATCACACAAGCAGGAAATCACATTGCTGGGGGCGTTCTGTACACCATCTGTGCACAAAACACCTCCAGGTAGCCATATTGTATTGCATTTTGCAGAACGTAGATTGAAAAGGAAAGGTAATTTTTAATAACATTCAATTACAATATGACTTGTGTCTCAATTGTATATGCTATATAGATTTTTTATTTATTTGCTATTTTCCCCTCCATGAAAGTGGAATTACACTTTAACCCATTCAAAATGCCCCTACTATACTGTACCATTTTCCCATCCAGCTCTTGTGCTAGAAAATACCAATATTTTGACATTTCAAATATATGTACATGTTTCTTGCTCATATAGCACTGGGGTATACAATAAAACCTACACATAATTTAGTCCCCTGTACTAAAAATAGTTAGGAAAAAATAAAATACTTGATAATTATAAGATACATTATGGATAAAGAACTGTAAAATGTCCCTTATTCATATTTTTGTCCATTTCTCTGCATTTTACCATCAAATACTTTTTCTGTAAAATGTTTTGAATTTACCCCCACAGGGAGCTGCAGGAAATAAAGGCGCTAAAGGTGAAAAAGGCGGACAAGGACCAAATGGACTTCCAGTAAGATATTTCAGTACATGAAAATGTAAATTTTTTCATAGTATGTGCCCCCAAATGCTGAAATCCGCTAGTTCAGCTTCCTGGACATAGGAATTGTAAATAACATTTACATAATGCTTCTATTCATATAAAAAAAAGTATATATATATATATTTTTTTTAAATTTATTTTAATGTCCAGCTAGCTGCTTTCACCCATCACAGTGCTTTGCAATCAAATCACATCTTAAACTTACAGATTTCCTTCACATTCTCCATCTTTGCTTTTCATGTTACATAATATTGTTGATGTGCTGTAAATAAAAATAATAATATTATTAATATGCATTTGGTTTTTTTTTTTTTCATTTCTTTTCAGGGTGCTTTTGGTACTAAAGGTAGCACAGGAAATCCGGGGAATGCTGGAATCAAAGGGGAAAAGGTTATTTATCTCAAGATAACTTATTTTTTTATTTACTGAACAAAATGATAGAAACTTGACTTTATATCCCCAATTCTTTTTTAACTAAATTATATTATATTTTATATATTTTTTTGCTTACCACAAATTGATCTGCTTGCATGTGCCACAGAGTTTGGGGAAAAAAATCTCTGTGTTGCCAGGGGCACCAGCCAACAAGAGACAGGGCAGATGCTAGAGCAGTATAAGTCATCAGACAGATGGTACGAATAAATGACTTACGGTAAAGTGCTGGTTTACATATATGAGGATTGGATGTGGCTTGAATCGCATCCAATCTGCATTACATGTGAAATAATATTGCTTCCGATGATGCCTGTTCACATATGTCGATTGCACTGGCAGTGCGGATTGAAAAAGAGTCCTGTCCGAATTCTGAGCAGTGCAGAAAGGTTCGGATGCTGATTACACGCTCATTGACTTCTATGGGTACTGCTTTTGAATAGCACGTCATCAGTTGTGAACAGGATTTCCGTTCAGGATCAGGTTTCATTACAATTTGCTCTCCTCACCCACCCTCTCCACCTCAGCAAAACCAAAAAAGCCTTGTAAAATCGCATCCAAACCAACCCTGAACCTGTGAACAGCACAATGATGAACAATGGCAGAGGTAAGTATAAACAGTTTAAACAATGCATTCCAATGTCCAAGAATTGAACAGTCACACAGAAGTCATAGACACAACAACCTCAGCAAACAGACACACCTGTTGATCTTGTGCAGACTTGGAGCTCTGGTCACACATTATAGTTTGCTAATGAGGTCAGGTGTTCATTGAAGAGACCAAAACTGCAGTGCTGAGCATTGAGCACAAAATGTCAGAGGTTCAGCTGATCGTTAGTCTTGATTTACACTGATGTGGTCCGGAATTACCAGCGGTTTCAGTGTAAATTCCACACCGCATCACAATCGCACCCCATTCATACGAACCAATGCGGGTGTGTATGTTAAGTTGACAACACCTTGACATCGGTCCGCAAAACGTGGTACAATGTGCAGAATTGGATCTCATAGGAGTGAATACGCATGTGATCTGATTCTAGTGCGGACCAAAAAAGGGTCCTGCATGTTTTTGATGTGGGTGCAGTGCGAATAGAGCCATACAAAATGTATGGCTCTAATGGCACTGCATACAAATCGCATGTGATTTGTACAGGAATGCGGTGTGGTTTCTGTGCGAATCACATGCAATTTACCGCACCGCTGCAGTGTGAAACTAGGCTTACAATATGAAACCTGCAAAGTCAAGCCAAGTAATGCACAACACTATAGGTAAAACAATGAAAAAAGAAAGTTAGAATAATAAAAACAGAAACATACCATAAAAGTCCTTTATTTAAGTGGATTGGTCATTAAAATAAATTTGTATATGTGCTTATGCAGAGCAAAGCAACATAAATATTTAAATGCCCACCCCCTTGTCACTTAATAGATATTGCTATTCCATTCACCTACTGTAGAAATCATGAAATTCCTGGTACTTTCTGGTATTGGGGTGCATGTAATTCTCTCCCTTCTCCCCGTGATGCAGCAAGGATACCTGAACAGTGATTCTCTGTTTTAATATTTACAATAAACGGTAATCTGTTTTTTTTAAATTTGCAAGCACATTATTTTGGAAAAAAAGGGTATCTACAAAAACAAACCAAAATGTATCTATTTCATGTGCTTTTACTTTACTTATCCCATGTCATGTTTTTATCTGTCTCTTAGGTTGCCTACCTATTCATAATTATGTTTATGTAAGCAAAATTGAAAAATATTCCTTCTTACTTTCTAAACTAATTTATCATTTTTAAATTCTTTATTTTATTATTTTTACTATTATGATTTACAGTTATTTACAGAGGAAGATATAATTAATGTGTATTCTTTTAAATTTGCCCTCCTAATTTTTGCAAAAACAGGAGGTTTGTGAAGCCTTCTATGGGGTTGATTTACTAAACATAAATAGACTGTTCACTGTGCAGGGGAATTTTCATTTAGTTTAGTTAATGAAGTGAAGCTCTGCTGACTTCTTATAAAACGTAAAAAAATGCAGCGCTGACAAATGAAAGGTACCAATGATACAGATGCACAAACAATATGGTAAAATAAAAATAAATATAAAAATGGAACGGAAGTGCAATAAAGTTCTGTGAAGGTGCTCTCTGCGTTTCCAGTGCATATGGTAGAAATGCGCACTAACCAGAAGCGTATTCAAAATACGCAGTGTGTAATTATCCTGAAGATCCCCCTCTCTCTGATCAGAATATGGGCTGGAACTGGAGAAAATGAGGAAGAAGCGCCCTTGTGTGGTGAAGATGGGATCCAGAAAGCCAGAGATCCCCTTCCAGGGATGTGTAGATAGGAAATCCTTGATGGTAAAAAACCTTCCACTCTCTGGAGCTAGTGGATCACATCAGGGCTCTGAAATTTGTAAAGCTTTAACTGAAATAATGTGTCGTCCATCCTCCACTCTTCCTCCTCTGGCCTCACCAACACTTCCTGGGAAGTGTTGGTGAGGCCCGAGGAGGAAGAGTGGAGGATGGACGACACATTATTTCAGTTAAAGCTTTACAAATTTCAGAGCCCTGAGGAGATCCACTAGCGAGAGGGGAAAGTTTTTTTACCATCAAGGATTTCCTATCTACACATCCCTGGAAGGGGATCTCTGGCTTTCTGGATCCCACCTTCACCACAGGAGGATGCTTCCTGGGTTTAGGGTTTAGGGTTTGTGAAATCTTTTATCATTGGTATACACTGTAATGCTTTGCAATGATGACATGATGACAGCAATACAGCAATATGATTCTCTGTAAGGTTTTGGTAGCCAGCCTTTGTTGCTTTCTGTATTTTTTTCTCTTAATTTCAAAATGACTATGTACTCATTTGGTGCAGATTCCTTTGCCTTTGATAGATAATACTTGGATATTTCAAATAAATAAATCGGTGCTATCCAAAAAATAATATTGTGAAATGCCCTCAATGCTGAAATATCCTTTCTCCCCCGAAAGTCAAAGTCATAAAGTCCAGTCGTTTAACGTCTCTATAGAAACACGTAAAACCTCACAAAAATGTTTTCTTTATAAAATGATCTTCCAAATTAACAGGAATCCTCCTTCTTTAAATGGAAAAAACATTTTTAACTCTTCTTCTGTGAAATTCCCTAAAAAAAAACAAAATCGCAAATCGTTATTTTATGGGGAAGTTATAGTTACACCCTCGTTAGGTGGAGTGTGTGACACATTTGTGCACTTTATTTTGAAGTGGTTTTTGAAGTGTTTTTCACATATTTCCACATTTATTGAGAATGCGTTTTTGAAAGTTATCATGTTATTATTTGATAATGCACTATTTGTGATTTTGTTTTGTTTTTTGAGGGAATTTCACAGAAGAGGAGTTCAAAAATTTTTTTTTCCTTTTACAGAAGGAGGATTCCTGTTAATTTGGAAGATCATTTTATAAAGAGAAAATTTTGGTGGGGTTTTACTTGTTTCTTGTTCAAACTTTTTATTAACAGTAAAACCAATGTAACAGGGGCAGAGAGACATCATCAATATACAACAGAAATTGTACTGATAACATAATGTTAGGAATAGACAACACAATGACAGAGTCACAATAATGAGAACGAAAAAATATATTGCAAAAACAATGCAAAGTTTCTAATGATAGTAAAAAGTCGGGGGTTGTCAACGATGGATTCATATTTTCGATCAGTTAGGATAATGTCTCACTGGTACGTTGTGGGAAAAAAAAGGGGGGGGGCTTTAGGGGAGGGTAGAAGAGGGGGTAGGTGAGGACAAGGGGGAGAAAGAGGGTGACAGCAGTGACTCCATGAGCGGTAAGGAGGAGCATGGTAACAGGCGGGCATCATATAGGGTGGGCCAAGAACAATGTCCAAGGCGCTCAGTACAAAAATCAAGGAAGAAGAAGGGATTCGTCAAAATTAGGTGGGAGAAAACATTCTACCCAGGGGCTCCAAACATTCAAGAATTTAGGGATCGTATCAAGAATCGTGGCTTCCACCTTTGCGTGTATCATAGCTTGCGTTATTCTGGATTTAACAGCTGTGATGTTTAAGCTGGGGGATTTCCAGGATTTCGCTATGACCTGCTTGGCCGCCGTAGTGACATGCAGGAGAAGTTTGAATTCTGAATTGGTAATGCCCGGAGGGCGTTGATTGAGTAGGGCTGTGGCTGGATTGGGTTGTAACTTGGTGGCACTGAGTGCGGATAATATATGGAAGATTTCAATCCAGAAAGCTTGAGTGACTGGACAATCCCACCATATGTGGAAATGTGTACCTAGGTCCGTACAGCCTCTAAAACAATTGGGTGAGTAGTTAGGAGTATACTTTGCAATTCTCGCTGGGACCAAATACCATCGCGTTAAAACTTTATAATTGGTTTCCAGTGCAACAACGTTCTGAGATGACGATTTTGTATTGGCCCAAATGTGTTCCCACTCCGAAAGGTCTAATTGCCTACATAAGTCTGTTTCCCATCTACGGGTGTATGGAGGAAGGGGTGTTGTGACCGTAGTTGTGAGGTGGGAGTATAAGCACGAGATGAGGCCCCGGCCGTGTGGGTCTTTGCAACATGCCCGTTCGAAGGGAGACATGGTGCTGGGTTGGCTTGTTGTTGTAGTGTAGGGGGCATAGAAGTGACGTAGTTGTAAGTATTTAAATATTTCGGAAGCAGGGAGGCTATAAGTTTCCAGTAGCAAGGCAAAGGATTTAAACTTATTTCGCTGTAGGAAGTGGTGTGTACGGATCAGGTTAGCAGCGGTCCATGCTTTAAATGAGAGGGGCTCCTGCCAGGCCGGGGGAAAGGCTGGGTTTCGAAGGAACGAGAGCATGGGGTTGTGAGGAGATTGAAGGAGATAGCGAGTTTTTAGTTTATCCCATAATGATAGGAAGTGGGAGGTGATGGGGTTTGTTATTGAGCGGCGATCCACTGGCCTTAACCAGAGTAAGTTAGCTGTAGAAAGGGGATCACTCTCAACCGCTTCAAGAACCACCCATTGGGGAATTTCGAAAGTCACGTGATATTTTGGAAGCTGTGCTAAGTGCGCTGCTTGATAATATTTACCAATATCGGGGAGGCCTAGACCTCCATTAAGCTTGGAACGATATAAGGTGGAGCGAGGTATACGGGGACGGACCTTGCCCCAAACGTAAGAGAAAATACGGCGCTGTAGTATGCGAAGGTAATGGGAAGGTACTGGGATTGGGAGGACTCAGAACAGGTATAAAATTTTCGGGAGGATTGACATCTTTACAACTGCAATTCTACCTAGCCATGCAAGGGGCAGGGAGGACCACTTGGTCAGTAGAGCGGAAAGGTGAGTTAACATTGGAGTGTAATTAGCTGCATAGAGATCAGACAGATTAGGGGTCAGTTTGATTCCCAGGAACGGGATGTGGTGCTGCGACCAGGGAAATGGTAGAATCTGTTTCAGATGGGCCAGTTCCTTAGGGGGGAGGGAGATGTTGAGTGCCATCGATTTGTTGGGATTTATTACAAGGCCGGAAAGTGAGCCAAACTCCTCGAAAAGCCGGAGTAGAGGAGGAGAGGAAGTCAAGGGAGACGTGAGAAAAAGTAAAACGTCATCTGCAAAAAGACATAACTTGTGATGCGTGCCACCTAACTCAAGTCCCCGGACATCCGGATTAGCTCTTATTAAAAGGGCCAGAGGTTCTATGGCCAGGGCGAAGAGCAAAGGGGACAAGGGGCAACCCTGTCTCGTGCCGCGGGAGATTGGAAACCGAGCCGACCTGTGTCCCAGATACCCAATCCTGGCCGAGGGCTCTCGATAGAGCGAGTGGATCCAGGATAAAAAGTGTGGGCCTAGACCCCAGCGATGCAAAACGTAATAGAGGTATGGCCATGAAACCGTATCGAATGCCTTTCGGATGTCCAGGGACAAGAAACAGGTAGGAATGTTTCGAGATTTAGCTATACTTGCCAAAAGCGATGCACGTCTGACATTATCTCCGGCTTGCCGAGTCAGAATAAAGCCCACTTGGTCGTTGTGAATAAGGGACCCTATACACGAGTTAAGGCGCGTGGAAAGGATTTTTGCCAGCAGTTTGATGTCAATATTGAGGAGAGAGATTGGTCTATAATTGGACCACTGCGTGTCATCCGAATTTGGTTTCGGGATCATCGAGATGTTTGCTTGGACTGTTTCATAGTTGAAGGTATGACTACATAGTAAAGCATTAAAGGCGTTGGTGAGGATGGGTGTGAGGAGATGACTGAATTTTTGTAGTAAGTGGCTGAGAAGCCATCAGGTCCTGGGCGCTTGCGAGGTTTTAGACTTTTAATAGCAATTAAGGTTTCGGCTGGAGTAATGAGTTGCTCTAGCGTTGCCAACTGATGCTCAGACAGTTTCGGAAAGGATATGGAGGCTAGAAGAGTATCAGCTTGCGAGGGGTCAAAGGGAGTGGGGGATGAGTAAAGCCGAGAGAGATGTTTATTAAAAGTTCTGAGAATGCGATCAGGATTACTTGTGAGGTTGCCAGAGGAGGTGCGTATTCGAATAGGTTTAGTAATCTGGTCCATCCTACGAAGTGATAGGGCCAAAAAGGCATTGGGCTTATTAGCCTTAGTGTAATATTTGTGCCTAGACCTGCGAAGCGAAAGTTCCGCTTGATCCGTGAGGAAGAGGTCTAAAGCTAATCGAGAGCATTCTAGGGCTGCACGATTGGCCAGAGTGGGGGTCGCTTGAAAGGCTTGATGGGAGTGGTCATAGGTTTGTTCTAGAGAAAGAAGCTGTTGTCTTTTTGATTTACTCAAAAAGGACGCCTTGCTAATGCAGAATCCTCGTATCACCGGCTTATGTGCTTCCCATAATAGGAGGGGAGAGATTTCAGGAGTTTGGTTAAGAGACAAGTAATCTTTGAGGGCAGTTTCTATTTCTGAGCAGTGTATTGGGTTTGTTAGTAAATTGTCGTTGATGATCCAAGAGAACTCAGATGGGGATGGGGCCAAAGAGGTCATGGATGTGAGTATGGCGCAGTGGTCCGACCAGGGGATTGGAAGTATTTCAGAGGTCAAAAGCCGGGAAGAGGAGCTAGCAGTGATGAAAATGTGGTCTATTCTGGAGAAGGTCTTGTGTGGGTGGGAGTAGAAAGTGTATTGGCGCTTGGCCGGGTTGAGTTCCCTCCAAGTGTCTATCATGGAGTAACGTTGTAGAATGGTTTTGAAGGTTTGTTTAGAGGTGGGGAGGGGGGAAAGTTGAGGGGATTTGTCAAGGAAAGGATATAGTGTGCTATTAGAGTCTCCACAGACGAATAAGGTGCCTCGCTTATGATGATCTATAATCGAAAATAAGTGGGAAAGAAATGGTAGTGGACCTAAGTTCGGAGCATAATATGTAGCAATACTGACATCGAAATCTAAGAGTTGCCCTACTAACAGGAGATAGCGACCCTCTGGGTCCTTAATTTCAGTGTTTAGGGTAAAGGGTGTTGTGCGATGAAAAGCTATTAACACTCCTCTGCTTTTGGTGGCGGCGGAGGCCATATAGACCTGTGGGTAACGGGGACCATAAAATTTTGGAGCGGAAATGGGGGTGAAGTGTGTTTCTTGTAAACAGACTACTTGAGCCTTAAGGGATGCAAAGGAGCGGAAGGCCTTGTTACGTTTCTGTGGTATGTTAAGACCCTGAACGTTCAGGGTGAGGATGTTTAACGAGCCCATGGGGAGAGTGTGTGGACTTTTGAGTAAAATGGCAACAACAGCTGGGGCCAAGCCTGAAGATTACCATGGGGGGCTATTTGTCTATGTAAGGGGTAGCTTGAGGTCATGGAGTCATTTGAGGGGAAAAAAGGAGAGGTATAGAACAGGAAGGGAAGTAGAAGAGAAGTGTAGGTGGCCATTCAAGGCCTAGGAGGTGGTCCCTGGGAGCACCCTAATGCAGGGTGGGCCAGGGAGCAAGGATAGCTCAAGCGCTATTAAATAGTCAATAGCACAGGAGCTAGCGTGAAGTGCGCAGATACACGGACCGTGGGGGTGACAGTATACAGATAAATATGTGATGGCGGGATCCCGGAAGAGAAACAGGTGACAAACCGAGAAAATCCAGAAAGGTTCCAGGCTCAGGCGGCATCAGTCGCACAGATGGAGCAGCATAAGTGGGGATATGAAATGTCCCATGCCGCCAGAGCCAGGACACCCTATATACAGACTGAGAGGCTGTCCAGATGGAGCAAAACAGAATATAACTCTCGAGGGTCAACGGACTCCTCGAGACACTGAATAAACAAATAATCCCATATAGCCCCAAACCTGTGGGGCAACCAAGTTCAGCCTGGTAGAGAAGAAAAACTACTGGGGTAAGAACCTCAATGCCGGTCAAAAGGGTACACCGACTGGCGTACGTGGCGAGAGAAGGATGATGGAGCATAGATCAGTCCATTGTGTCTTGAGATGATGGGCCCGGTGATGAGAAGCGCCCTCGCTTGTGGAAGCTGAGTTGGCCGTCAGTAGTACGTAAGGGGTAAGATTTCCGTGGCAAGCGGGACGTGGACCTCCGTTTGGTGCTCTCTGACAACGTTGTTGAGGAAAGTAGTTGCAAATGCCGCAGAGTATCCAGTAGGTCTTCAGGAGTCTTGCAGGTAAAGTCTCGGGTCTGGAATCGGAAACGCACTGTGAAAGGGAAGCTCCACCTATACGCTATACCATGTTGCTGAAGTGCCTGCAGGTGAGGTTTCATAGCCCTGCGTTTGGCAATAGTCATGGGGCTTAGGTCTTGGAATAGTTGGTAGGTGTGACCTTGAAACTGAAGAGAGTCCATATTGCGAGCTGCTTGGAGGAGTTGCTCTTTGCTGCGGAAGAAATGAAGCTTGGCTATAATATCACGCGGTGGGCCCTCCGTGCGTCGTGGAGCTAGCGCCCTATGAACTCTATCCATTTCTAAATAGTAAGGAATCCTCCTGCGCTCATGGGAATAATTATTAAAATACAGCTGCTGTCACTTAGCTGATACCAATAAGTGCAAAAAATTAAAATTAAAATTAGTGAAGCGCTTGTATCACATAAATACAATCATGTACCTCCATATAATGTAATTATAAATCAAAGTGACCACTATATATAATAAATGTGTGTTGACTCCCTCTAGTGGAAAGAAAAAATAGTGCCAACCAAAATATACTTCCCTATAACTAAATAACACACATTATAAAACTTAATATATAGTGCATATATCAAATATACTAAACAAAATATATATACGTGAAAACAGAATAATTGGCCACATACAATGGTGTCTAAATCATACATGAATAATATGTGCCATAAGTGAAAAAGACAATATCAAAAGTGAAAAAGATGTCCCATGCATGTGACTGTGCTTTTGGCTGGAACACACAGGTGATCTCCACTTCTAAGTGCAAGTACTCTCCTTCAAATGGCAGCAATGCCTGCTCACCTCCCCTCCTCGACCCACACAGGGCCCCAAAGCAGTTACCACCTCAGTGGTGTATTCCTCTGGCAGACTCCTTATTCCTCCTCCTCTCTTATGCAACTCATAAAAAGACAAGAAAGCCTTCCATAGTGTAGTAAATTTAATAGGCAAAGTTTAAAATTACAAAGTTTTCCACTCACATGCTCCTCTCTATAAAAAAAACATATCTACCCACAGGCTGGGAAAACGTTTTTTTTAGAGGAATACACCACTGAGGTGGTAACTGCTTTGGGGCCCTGTGTGGGTCGAGGAGGGGAGGTGAGCAGGCATTGCTGCCAAATAAATACATATTTTTTTGCTTACTGATTTTAGTAGATGCAGTTTCCCGATTTATAAGTAAGGATCATTTAGCCATTGGCTAATAAAAAAAAGGAGGAATACACGATGACTGCATCCAATAATACAATGATAAAGAGCCCACCATGGTGGTACAACATGTGCTCAACAAAGCAAATATGTCCACTTGCATATGGTAATAAGGAGCAAAGACACAGAATGACATCATTAGATACTGAAGCATGTAACGTGCATGATGTCATCATTACATGGTGCCAGTGGATGTGTAGAGCAAGGACTATAGAAGGCTGGCGTTCTGGCAGACAAGTGGCCAAATTCATTGTATACTTTGTGTGAGAGCACTTGAGCACGAAACATTGAGCATATGTAATGCTTGACAGAACTGCAAAAATAGCAAAACATGTAGGATTTTTATAGTGGGGACAACATCTTTTAGTTAGGAAATGACCTAAAATAAGAAAGAAAAGTAATTAAAGAACTGAAAACTTGAAATTAGCTAGAATAAATAAAGGCTGTAAAGTTCTCGTGTAAGAAAAGCTAATCAAGAAAAATGAAAAAAGAATAGGGAATTGACAATAATGGCGAAATAATGATAAACAAAGATGGAAGGTCATAAAGTTTCAGTCAGTTAGTGGCAACAGAAAGAAATTACTAGTTTCATGAGAATTAATAGAGAAGATAGAACGTGGGGAATAGATAATGATTTCTTCCTAAATAGAAGATATTTGCACAGTAAGAAAAACAGAAAAATAATTGATTGGGAAAATATTTTACTGAATAAGAATACGGACTAGGTTTTAATAATCTCTTTTGGGGTAGCCATGCAATTTGGTAATGTATAGTATGTCAAAAACCGTTATGCCTTATATTAAATAATACAAAAGTTATAGACTCCAGAGAGAGAGATATATTATTTTACCCCTGTACAAATCATTCGTAAGACCTCATCTGGAATATGCAGTTCAGTTTTGGGCACCAATTCACAAAAAGGACATTGGGGAACTGGAGAAAGTACTGAGAAGGGCAAACAAACTGATAAGAGGCATGAAGGAGCTCAGCTATGAGGAAAGATTAGAGGGACTGAATTTATTCTCTCTTGAGAAGAGGAGATTAAGGGGGGATATGATCAACATGTATAAATACATCAGTGGTTCATATAGTGAACTCGGTGTAGAGTTATTCACCCTGAGGTCATCACAGAGGACAAGGGGGCACTCTTTACGTCTGGAGGAAAAGAAATTTAATCTCCAAACACGGAAAGGTTTCTTCACAGTGAGAACTGTGAAAATGTGAAATAGACTCCCTCAAGAGTTGGTTCTGGCCAGCTCAGTGGATTGCTTTAAAAAAAGGCCTGGATTCTTTCTTAGATACACAGAATATAACTGGTTACTATTTATAGGTAAAGTTGATCCAGGGAATATCCGATTTCCTCTCAGGGAATCAGGAAGGTTTTTTTTCCCTGCAGGAGCAAATTGGATCATGCTTTGCTGGGTTTTTTGCCTTCCTCTGGATCAACTGTGGGTATAGGATTATAACTTTTTTTTTTATGGTTGAACTGGATGGACTTTTGTCTTTTTTCAACCACACTAACTATGTAACTATCTAAAACCTTTTTTTTTTTGACAGGGAGAACCTGGAGATTCTAGTGAAAAAGGAACCCCTGGAACAAATGGACAAAGAGGACTAGTGGTTAGATATTCAATATGTATTTATGTAAATAAATGTATTTGCTGACAGAGGCTCTAACTATTTTTTAATGCTTCTTGTATTACTGTTGGAAGGCAATTTCTTTAATGGGCAGCAGACATCAACAAAACTTTACAGAAGTTTCAAACACTTTCCACTTTGTCCAATACTGCAAATGATATTGTTCAGCATTTGACACTCCTGGAAGTGTCAGATTCCAGAGTCCCCCAACTTCTCCCTTTGGTTTCCACTGCTGGAGATTTTCTAGACAGCTTAGCTCCTTGACGCAGAAGAGTATGTTAAAATAAAGTGGCTAATTTACAATAAATTGAGTGGAAACTATCTTCAGTTATTTAGTCTTGAAAAGAAAATGTATGTTTACTTTTTTCATCTGCACATTACTGGCTACTCAAAGGAAACAGGGTTTTGCTTTTAAGACTACTGAACAATTGAAGTGAATATGTTCATACAGTTTATTTTGTGAAGATTTTCAATTCCTTTAGTAATTCAGCCCAACTACAGTATATCAGAAACACAGTAAGTGAATGTTTTTTTAAGTCAAATTACTTGTAGATTTGCATTATAAAATGGAGCAGTAAAGCGCAACCATTTTGTGCACTGCAAAACAAGAAACAGAGCCTACACTAAAGCATATATCCACTCAGGGATGGACTGACAACTCATGGGGCCCCCGGGGCAATAAGGGATGATGGGGCCCCTGTGTCCTTGCCCAAACTCAAAAAAGCCTATGAAAAAGGTACCAGGGGCATCTCATGGGGCCCCCTACTGACCCCATGCCCTCAGGCAGTGCCTGAGTTTCCAAATGGTCAGTCCGCCCCTGTATCCACTTTATTGTATAGAAAAGCAACTTAAAGTGTTAATAAACCCAGGACCCTGCATTCACTATATCTGGTCCCCCACAGTACACAGAACATGGAAGTGCAATTATTTTAGTAAATATAAACTGCTAAATACCTTTTCTCATCAGCAGTTAGAGCAGTCTTGTGACTTCTATCAGTGTCCAGCAGAGCACATGTTAAAGCTTGTAGGAGGAGTTTTCTTTCTGCTCTAGGAGGATGCAAAATACCTGACCGCTGTCTGGACAGTGCTGATTGGCCCTGTGCTGATCACATGCACCCTACCAAGAAAAAACAAACCTCTCTAGCAATACACACTAAACAGAGCATGTACATGTGGCTACGGGTTCAGTCTCTCTTATCAGGTGGACATTTGAACAAGAGGAGGGGCAGAAAAGACAGGATCAAGCGGCCTTTTTACACTATGCAGAGGATTAACCCCTGTGAGTATAACAAGCATGCTTTACTGCATATGCAGACTGATTTTACTGCTGTGGGTTTAGTAATACTTTAAAAACACTATACTGTATGCAGTTATGATTAAGCACTAAGGTTAGCATACAGAATGGTGTTTTTAAGCTACTTTTCTATACAATAAAGTGGACATGTGCTTTCGTGCAGCCTCCCAGACTTTCCTTTGACCTACAAAAGTTGCGTGAACTGGGCCGGCACACAAACTGAAGGAATGTGGAGTGTGGGAGTGGCGAGCCTAACTGGAGCAGCGCCACCTTCTCGGTCTAAGAAACAGAGCCTGTTTATGTAATGGGCATATATTGCCTATTTGCATATGTAGATTTACAAAGTAGACAAAGAAAATGTTTTAAAATATTATTAGACAATAATAAGATCACTTACTTTAATCTGGTTCCCTTTATCTAAAAAAAAATAAAAAATAAAAAAAATTACTATACATTTCTATTAAACAACAGGAAGAGTCTTGATTTATAAACATCTGTGTTCCTCAAATGTATATAATTAAATTTAGAACTTTGCATGTTTTAAAAGGGAGAAGATGGAAAGCCTGGCTTTGGAAAAACTGGCAAAAATGGAATAAAGGTGAATATAATACAATACTAATTGATTTTAACTTGTGTGGAGATGTGATTCATGCAAACCAGGATATCTCCTGGAGTCAATTGCTGTGTTCCATGCTGATCTCTTTGAACTCTTGGCAGCTATGGTAGCCAGTGTTGGTGGGTTAGTTGTGTCCTTCAGATAGTAAATCCCCTTTATTTCCTCTATTGAAAAACTCTTCCCAGGTATAAGGTCCTCTCCATCCTCCTATATCCACCCCCCCTACATTCATAGTACCCCCTCTATACCACCTCCCATAGGCTCAGATACTCAGGCACCAGGCAGACTGCTCAGGTTAGTAATTATAATGTGATGTGGGCTCTTCAGGTTTTGCCACCTCTGGATCATCTCATCATCTTAGCAGAAGATTACCCTTGGGCACAACAAAGTACAGGAGAGCTGCTGCCCTGTTCCCCCAGGGGGTGTTGATGGATCCTTGCATGCTGGAGGTGTTGAAGGGCAGATTTGATGGCAGTCTAGTACCACCCACATGGATGAAAAATATATTTTAAATATATTTTAAAAATATTCTTCTCAAATATATTAACATATATTTGAAATACTACAATTTTGGCTGTATTCAATATATTTCAAAAATATATTTATATATATATCTATGTGTGTGTGTGTTTTTTATATATTAAAACATATATGAAAAATATTTGTAAAAATACATTTTAAAACATGTTTTTGAAAATACATTTAATCTACATTTTTGGAATGCATTTACAAATATATGTAAAAATATTTGTTAAAATTACTTTTTATATGTAATAAAAAATCTGAAGAATTTATTTAAAAAATATCATTTTAAAATGCCTTTAGAAAATATATTTAAATTTACTTTTTTTTAGAATACATGGTAAATATATTAGCGTAGACCACATGTCACATGTATAATTGTTTGTCTTAATATTTTGGAAATATATTTCTCTTCCATGTGGGCAGGCAGTGGGAGAACTGGGGTTTCCTAATTATTTGGAAAGAACCAATTGTTATTGTTTCAGTTAAGCTGCCATTGGTTCAGTCTAACTTCTCCTCCCACTGAGTTCCAGAGTTGCTCAGCGACCAATAGAATGCTTAATAGCTCCTACTGAAGTGAAGCTTGCAGTAGAGCAGGGGTCCCCAAACTTTCTAAACAAAGGGCCAGTTTACTGTCCTTCAGACTTAAGGGGGACCTGTCTGTGGGCATTGGGATTAGAACAGGTGCTGATGTTAGTGGGAATACAAAATGCCACATCTTTGGTGTTAGTGGAAGGAAAAGTGGACCATTGTTGGTGTCATTGGGCCTCACTGTTGGTGATATTGGGAGGAATTGTACACCATCTTTGGTGTCATTGGGAGTATTTCTGCCCCTTCATTGGTGTCAGTGTGGGGGGGTGGAATTATGCCTCATTGTTGGTATCAGTGGATGAAAATAGTGCCCCAAGCAAAATAAAAGCAAGCAGGGGGCCGCATCTGGTGGCCCCCGGGGCTGCTGTTTGGAGACCACTGCAGTAGAGGACCACTGCTCTAATGTGCTAATGTAGAGTATCGGCACGTTCCAGCAGTAGAAAAAAAAAAAAGACCTAGGTGTAGTCATGTATTCAGTTAATGCTATTAGCTATATTTTGGATAATTTTTGATCGGGGTTTATTACTTCATAAGATAATGATAAATTAACAATGTATGCTATCTTATGGAGACTGACACTTTTCATTTTATTTTATAAAATCTGCCTATATCAGTTCAAATGTCTAAATCACTGGTCCTCAAACTTCGGCCCGGGGCTGGACATGGCCCTTTGCATGCCTTTATCTGGCCCTTGTGGCACTATTCCTCCCACTGATATGAAACACTATTCTTCCAACTGACGCCAACGATGGGGCACCATTTCTCCAACTGACCCCAACAATGTGGCACCATTTCTCCAATGGACGCCAACAATGGGGCACCATTTCTCCAACTGACCCCAACAAAGTGGCACCATTTCTCCAACGGACGCCAGCGATGGGGCACCATTTCTCCAACTGATGCCAACAATGTAACACCATTTCTCCAACTGTCATCAACAATGGGGCACCATTTCTGCAACTGACGCCAACAATGGGGCATCATTTCTCCAACTGACACCAACAATGGGGCACAATTTCTCCAACCTACATCAACAATAATGGGGCACCATTTCTGCAACTGACGGCAACAATGAAGCACCATTTCTCCAACTGACATCAACAATGGAGTACAATTTCTCCAACTGATGCCAACAATGGGGCACTATTCCTCCCAATGATACCATGTGGTGCCTATGTGGCAATGTTTACTGATGCCAGGAATATTTCTACTCCTGCTGGCCCTCTTAAAATCTGAAGGACAATAAACTGGCCCTTTGTTTGGAAAGTTTGGAGATCCCTGGTCTAAATTAAGTACTGTATCTGGTAAATGCCTTATACATAAAGAATCTTTATTCGTTTTTATCCCTAGGGGGAACGTGGATTTCCAGGAAACAGTGGCTTAAAGGTAGTTAACTTTTTATTTATGCATTTGTTTATTTATGAAAGGTAGTTGTGTTCATTTTTGTGTATGTTTATGAAATCTGATTAGCTGTTCTATCATGTTTAATGAAACTGTGCTTCAAATGTGCAAGTGTTTGCAAATGTTTCTCTATGGTACAGCATACGCTTGCAGCAAAGTTGTTTTTAACAGCTCAGGTTTTTACAGAGAGTAGGAAATGTAGCAATAAGGTTAGGCTGGCCATACATGGGTCAAAATTTGACCGATTTTTCATCTGAAAATTGGACCTAAGAAAAATTGGCTGATTTTCGCTCTGTTAGTGGGTCAATGGCACCGGCCGATTTTCATGGTTCCTCCCCTTTTCAGTGATCGGGCATGTTCGTGAAAAACTACGGATTTTCGACACAATGATGGTCAAATCGTAGGTAATTTTTCCAAAAAGAATATGTGCATGAGTCGTGACCTGGAAGGAATAGAAGTTTCGCCTGTTATATGGGGTGAAATTTATGACTTGGTCGCCCGATTTTTGAAATCATTGATGGCACCATTGGATTACCAAATGAACAAAGTTTTTGATTTTCGGACGAAAAAGTCATTCAGAATTCGAACCATGTATGGCCTGCATTAAACTAAACTCCAGCCAAATATAACAAATACACAGGTGAAATAGACACGTGAGCTGTTTTACCTGAAATGAAGTGCAGGTTGCATAGTCATTAATTATACACACCAATATTCCCAGTTGCAGTGATGTGTCTGCTTAACATCATCACACAGCTGACATCCCACCTGTATAGTCCTCCATACAACACTGTGCATGAACTGAGTCCGAATTCTTCTGCATGAAGGATTATGGAAAGTTAAAACCAAATTTTGATCAGTTATACCAGCAGTACTTTATATTGCTTTTCATTTTTTTTGGATAATTGAAGTAAATGGTATTTGTTGTGCTTGGCAGTGTTTTTCCTAAAATTTTAGTCTAGGTTCACACCTATGCAGGCTGCGTTTGAGGCGTTTCTGCTCTTTGTATTTTTGTACTTGCGTTTGTACCGCGTTTGTGATGCGTTTTGCAGGGGTGGGGTTAATTTTTTTTATTGTTCTTGTTGCTAGGCAGATCTAAAATGGAAAATGCATAAAAAACGCGGCAAAAACAAAATGCATGCTTTTCTGCAGTGTTCCGATTGAAGTCTACCAAAAACGCAACATTTTGCGTTCAAAAAAGTCCATGACCCTTTCCAAAAATGCAGGTGAAAATGCGTAGCTGTGAACCTGTTCAGTCATGTTTATGAATGCATTCTATGCATTCAGATCAAAAAACCTTCTGTGCTGCAGAATCCCCTCAGTCCCCCCTTGTTCTTACCTGAGCCCGATCCGATCCAGCATTGAGCACAAGAGCAGCGGCTCTTGCTGCTGTCTCCCTATTACTAGACAGATTGATAGCAGCGGGAGCTGTTGGCTCCCGCTGCTATCAATCAAATGCTGCGCTGAGCGAGCAGGGGGGTGGGGCCGAGCCTCCAACTCTGTGTAAATTAATGCAGAAAGGGCCGCTTGGGAGCGAGCGCGCATGGGTGCCCCTATGGAAAGTGACTTTCCATGGGGGCACTCACCAAACAGGAGGAGCCTGAAGTGCCGGCAGGGGAAGAAGAGCAGGTAAGTATATTATTATTATACAGGATTTATATAGCGCCAACAGTTTGCACAGCGCTTTACAAACTGAAGGTAGACATTACAGATACAATACAATTTGGTATAAGAGGAAACAGAGGGCCCTGCTCGTTAGAGCTTACAATCTAGGACAGGGGTAGGCAACCTGTGGCTCTCTAGCTGTTGTGGAACTACATTTCCCATGAGGCATTGCAAAGATTATAAAACTGACAGTTACAGCTGTGACTTCCAGAGGCATGATGGAACTTGTAGTCCTGCGGCTCTCAGGTTGCCTACCCGTGATCTAGGAGATATAATATGTTTGTTATTTTAATTTAAAAAAAGGAAGCTTTAATGTTGCTTTAAATTCATTGTAAACCCTCACCTTGTTAAACAACCCATTCAGTTTAAAATAGAAATGAAAGGCAAAACATTCATGTATAGATATTTTAAAAAAATATTACAAATACTTTTTAAAAAAAAGGGGAAAAAAGTTAAGTACATAACTCTGTTCTCAGCTGTAAACGAGCAGGGGGAGGAGAAACAGCAGTACACTGATTTTCCCAGTGAAAGGCGTGTCAGGACAAGTTTTATCAATGGAGGAGAGCAGACTGTGTTTCCAGCATAGCTAGAGAACTGACCACTCTGTGCTCTGCTGCCTAGAGTGGTCAGTTTTTAATAGGAGCTGAGAGACTGACAGGAACACCAGGTATTTCACACAAAGAAAGCAATGCAAAGAGAACAGGATACTTTTTCATACAAGTACATGGTACAGGAGGCACATATCAGGAATAGGAAATGTTAGGTTTATATATTCTTTAAATAACTAATTGCTATCCTGTAATTGATTTTAAATTAATAATTGCTATCCTTGATTTTAAATTAATAATTGCTATCCTTGATTTTAAATTAATATTTGCTATCCTTGATTTTAAATTAATATTTGCTATCCTTGATTTTAAATTAATATTTGCTATCCTTGATTTTAAATTATTAATTGCTATCCTTGATTTTAAATTAATATTTGCTATCCTTGATTTTAAATTAATATTTGCTATCCTTGATTTTAAATTAATAATTGCTATCCTTGATTTTAAATTAATAATTGCTATCCTTGATTTTAAATTAATAATTGCTATCCTTGATTTCAATGATTTACAGGGAGCACAAGGAGATCCTGGAGTATCTGGGAATCGTGGACCAAAGGGAGCCCCGGGAAGAACAGTAAGTATACCTTGTCAGTTATAAATATGTTAAGAAAAAATAAATGTCTTGGGATCTAAAGACAACAATTCACCTTTTCATTGTGTATTCTAGAACAGGCTAGAAAGTTACAAATTGTAGCTGGTTGGTTGCTGTTAGCAAGTCAGGAGTCTGAGGAATAATGGCCTTCTCAGTATTAAAGATTGCTTAAACTTCTATATAATTGAACTGCCAGGGAGGTGTACAAGCCTTACCAGGGGCGGACTGACAACTCATGGGGCAATAGGGGATCATGGGGCCCCTGTGTCCTTGCCCAAACTCAAAAAAGCCTATGAAAAAGGTACCGGGGCATCTCATGGGGCCCCCCCCGGGCAATAGGGGATCATGGGGCTCCTGTGTCCTTGCCCAAACTCAAAAAAGCCTATGAAAAAGGTACCAGGGGCATCTCATGGGGCCCCCTACTGACCCCGGGCCCTCAGGCAGTGCCTGAGTTTCTAAATGGTCAGTCCGCCCCTGAGTCTTACACTGGTAGCACAGGACTTATATCTTTTAGTGTGTGCTCCACTTTTGCTTCTACATTAAGCTTGGGTTCACACTGATGTGGTGCAGCACATCGCATGTGATTTGCACAGGGACCGCACCGCATTCCTGTGCAAATCACATGTGATTTCTGTGCGGTGCAGTTTGAGCCATACATTTTGTATGGCTCAGATCACACCATATTAGCACCAAAATAGTGCAGGACCCTTTTTTTGTCCGCACCAGAATCAAATCGCATAGGTATGCACACGATGTGCGATTCTGCACATTGCACTGCGTATTGCAAACCGATTTTGGGGTGTTGTTAACTTAACATACACATACGCAGCGGTTCGCATGAACAGGGTACGATCGTAATGCGGTGTGGAAATCGCACAGAATTCCGCACCGCACCACATCAGTGTGAACCCAGGCTGAAAGTTCCAATTCTGTTGCTGTTCCATATCCATTAGGACCTTAGGTCACATTTTCAGTAAAAGCAAATACTGCAGAATGATGTTGATTTTATTAATTCATTTTATTCTGTTAAAGTACAGATCTGACCAATAAAAATACTTTCCAACACTGAATTTTAATTACTGATTCTGTTATTAATTAGAAGATCTATGCTGAATACAATTTTAAAACCTAACTGCAAACGACATTTCAACAAAGAACTACCATATTCAATGTAAAAATCTATAATCAATGATTATTCATAAGGAGAAACTGTGCTAAGACAAATACAGAAACTACTTTTGTTGACTTCCATCTAAGAATATTAGTAACCTAGCTATCACATTGATCTGATAACTTGTTTTGAGTTACTGACCAGTAGCAAGTCTGTAACACAGTAGTTCTGACTTCACTGGCTGCATACTTGTTTCAGGTAAGTAACTTAGAAAGTACTGAAGTCAATGGGTTAGCAGAATAGGGAGGAAACCAGCATTTTCAGATAAGGATCAGCAATGGCTACCTCCATGTTTCTTTCAGTACAGGATCCTTTAAGTCTAGGTTCACACCTATGCATTTTCTGTTTTGCAGAAACGCACAGCAGTCCATTTAATATGATTTCCTATGGAACAGGTTCACATCTCCACATTTTCACCCGGTGCGTTTTTTGGAAAGGGTCAGCCTGGGTTCACGCTTATGCGGTGCGGCATATCGCATATGATTCTCACAGGAACTACACCGCATTCATGTGCAAATCACATGCAAATTCTGTGCGGTGCGATTAAAGCCATACATTTTGTATGGCTAAAAGCGCACCACATTTGCACCAAAAAGGTGCAGGACCCTTTTTTTGCTCTGCACTAGAATCGGATCGCATGGGTATTCGCACCCATGCAATCCGATTCTGCACATTGCACTGCATTTTGCGGACCGATTTTGGGGTGTTGTTAACTTAACATACACACCTGCATCGGTTCGCATGAACGGGGTGCAATTCTGATGCGGTGCGGAATTCACGCAGAAACCGATGCGAATTCCACACCGCATCAGTGTGAACCCAGGCTAAGGGACTTTTTTAAATGCAGACTGTTGCGTTTTTTTGGTTCTAATGGAGATGCTGCAGAAAAGTATGAAGTGCATTTTTGATGCGTTTTTGATGCATTTTGTGTTTCATTCTGCCCAGCAACAAGTTGAAAAAACGCAAAACGCATTAAAAACACGTGGAAAAACGCACTGCAGAAATGGATCAAATACAAATTGCATAGGTGTGAACCTAGCCTAAAACAAATCCTGCCATTAAAAAAAAAACTGCCGTAAGTAAAGTCACATGACTACAGCAGCTCCTAAATCCTTGTGTTAAAGCTAAATCCCTGACCTTTCAATCAAGAAAAGCTTCAGTACTTCCTGATACTGCCGAAGCTTCCTATTGGTCAGTGAGGTTGCCCATAATAAAGATGGGTCAATAGGAATGTAAGGGGCACAGGGAGGCAGCAAGCTCTGACCAGTGGTGTATTTGGGTTTTGTTGTGCTGCCCTAGGCAACACACAAATTGGACGCCCCCCCCTCCTTGACGGAGAGAGCCTGACACCGACCAACCCCCTCCATCCCCCCACCAAACAGAGCCTTCCCTTAAGCCCCCCCCCCCCCGGCGACAAAGAGAAAGACACTCACCTTCACAGATCTGGCCATCCCCAAGGACCACCAGTTGGGCTCTGCATACACCATACAGCCTTTTTCGGATCCCACCTGGTCCCCATGCTGCATATCTCCCTTCTTCTTGGGGGCAGTGCTGCCCCCCTAAAAAATGCCACCCTAGGCAAATGCCTTGTTTGCCTTGTGGTAAATACACCCCTGGCTCTGACTCCTGTAATGACAGCTGCTCTTTAAGTCACTCCATGAACAGTATAATCTACCGTAATTCTTGTGGGTTTTAATATTTTAAAAAAAACATCATCCAATTAAGTTCAATTACATTTGATTTTGCAAAGCTTTCTTTATGGTGCTAGATTTTTATTTTCCATAAAAACATGTTTTTGTGTTTTTATTATATCATTAATAATTTATTCTTTAACAAGTACAACATCTGCCGGTTTCGTATTTCAAATACTTTCTTACTTTTATAACCTCAGGTAACCTCAGGTATAGGAAGACCCGGTGATCCAGGACAACCAGGACCTCGTGGACGAAGGGTAACTTCCCATTTTTATTATGTCCCTCTTTGCAGAGTTGATCAAAGGCTGTTATCATTTTAGGTTGGATCTCAGAGGGGGGGGGGGGGCACTGAAAATGCAGTGATAACTTGTTACTTAAATATATTTAATAAGATAAACCTGTGCTGAACCTAAAAAAAGGCTTGTGCCTTAGCATAGCAAGATCTCTAGGAGGAAACGAAGACTGTCCAGAATATTATACTGTATATAAATATACAGCATGTACTGTATATTGGAATATGGGGGCCCGCATCTTCATTAAAGTGTTACTAAACCCTGGACCCTGCATTCACTATATCTGGTCTCCCACAGTACACAGAACATGGAAGTGCAATTATTTTAGTAGATATAAACTGCTAAATACTTTTTCTCATCAGTAGTGTATAGCAGTTTTGTGATATTTATCAGTGTCCAGCCAAGCACTGGTTAATCTTGTAGGACGAGTTTTCATTCTCCTCTGACTGTGCTATGAGGCTGCATGACCCCTTACCCTCTGCCTGGGCAGTGCTGATTGGCCCTGTGCTGATCACATACACTGTCCCAAAGGAAAAAAAAAACTCTCTAGCAGTACACACCAAACCGAACATATGAAGAGTGACTCCTAGAGCTCTGTGCTATCAGCAGATGGATTGGGGACAGTAGAAGAAGGGGAGGATCAGAGAAGACAGGATCAAACATCCTTTTTAAACAATGCAGAGGATTAACCCCTTAGGTTCCACAGTGAGTATAACAAGCATGCGTTTCTCATAAGTCCCATGAGGCATTGTGGTAGCACCCAGATATTGTAGAGTTCCCCTTTAAACTGTAACATTTCTAGCAGCCTCTAGTTGTAAAGCAAAGTTTTCAGCTCACTCCCCCTCCCTTATTTCCTGTGACTATTATGTACCAGCTCGTAGCTGGGACCCTTATCTGCAGCTGCTGTCCAAGGTTATTCTGCAGAGTTTAGAAAGCCTGTTGAAAATATAGAAAGTGAGAGAGGAATGTATGTATTGTGACGTAATTGTTGGTATATATGCTTGTAAGAAGTTGTCTATAACTCACTGAGCAGATGAGTTTTGATGCGTTTTACCACATTCCAGTACAGTTCTGTGCAGAGAAAATGCAGCATGTTCTACTTTTTATTTCTGCAACCTGAACCCACTGGAACTGCAAGCACTGATGTGAACTATGAAATTGATAACCATATGGGCCGGTTCACACTATAGAAACGCAGTCCAGATGTGTTCAAAACGGGCGAACTGACCATTTGGAAACTTGGGCATTGCCCGAGGACCCGGGGTCAGTAAGGGGCCCCATGAAATGCCCCTGGTACCTTTTTCATAGGCTTTTTTGAGTTTGGGCAAGGAAACAGGGGCCCCATGATCCCTTATTGCCCGGGGGCCCCATGAGTTGTCAGTCCGCCCCTGGTTCCAAATGCGTTTCTGCATGCACGTTTTGGTGTTTTTGATGCGTTCCGGTGCATTTTTTATGAATTCCAGTTAATTTTTTCTTCAATTTAAATAGAGATGTGTGCGTTCCAGTGCATTTTGGTACGTTCCAGTGTGTTTTTGATGCGGTTTACCACATTCCAGTACAGTTCTGTGCAGAAAAAATACAGCCTGTTCTACTTTTTTTTCTGCAACTGGAACGCACTAGAACTACAAGCACTGATGTGAACTATGACATTGACAACCATATAACCTACTTTCTGTGCGTTTTGGATGCAGAAAAAAAGCAACTGAAATGCATGAAGTGTAAACTGGCCCTTATGGTATAAAGTCAGTTAAATTGCAAAATTACAAATTTCCAGTGATCACTAAAAGGAAGGGAATTTTAGGGAGAATCAACCCCCCAATCTATGAGTTTCATATCCTATTTTTTAAAATATAATCCTAGCTGGCATTCACCTCCATCAACATATTGACAATGAGTGTATCAATTGCTTGGTCTCGCTGCTTTCCTGCAAGTACAAGTAAAACATACAGGAAGAATAATATTTATGGGAATTGTTGTTGCTGTCATCAAATTGTATATAAAATAAACAATGCTTTCTTTTTATTTTTGTTTGCATACAGGGAGGAAAAGGGGATAAAGGTCAAACTGAACAATCCGTATGTACTGCTTATAAATACTAAGTTGTTTTAAAAAATGTAATATAGATCACTGCAATATAGATCATCCATTTTCTGTGTTGGGACTCTGGGGTTCCAATCTATAAGCACAGGACATTTATTTGTCACTGCAGAGGAACATGGCCGCAGGAGAGGTAAGTAAGCAAACAAACAGTAGCAGTTAGGGTTGGGGGTGGTTTGGTTTGCAGGAAGTTCATGTAAAGAATGCCTTTAGAACATTTTTCCTTCAGCCAGGATCTCTGTGCCTGAGGGCCCATTCACACTGCTGCATTGTAAATTGCGACATGCATTTTTGTAAAATGCATATTGCATTTTTAGCCAATTTTTTATGTGTTCTATTAAAATCTAACTAATAAGCGTTTTAGATGCGTTTTTTATTCATCCTTGATTATCTAGGTAAAATTGGCTTGTACTTAAAAATAAACTTTTGGTTCACCGGAGACACTTTTACTATGTGTAAGGATGGGCTGTGGGTCTATATCATGACATGCCTTATGGGATTGTTGATCTACGGGTTACCCCATTGACTGATCCTGCACGTACTATATTCTAAGCCAGTGGTTCTCAACCTGTGGATCACGACCCCTTTGGGGGTCGAACAACCCTTTCACAGGGGTCCCCTAAGACCATCAGAAAACACATATTTCCGATGTGTAAAGAGCAGCTACTGTGTAGAAAGCAGCTGCTGTGTTGAAAGCAGCTACTCTGTTAAAAGCAGCTACTGTGTTGAAAGCAGCAGTATTGAAGGTAAAACGACACTCATGAATTATAATTACTGGGTAAATAATTTTATGGTTGGGGGTCACCACAGCATGAGGAACTGTATTAAAGGGTCACGGCATTAGGAAGGTTGAGAACCACTGTTCTAAGCCTTATTGCTACCTTTCTGGCTTGGCTAATACTTACTGAGGTGACCCAAGTGAAACTTTTTATTACCTATACATTCTATTGTCACTTAACCCCTTACTCCCCCCCAGATTTTTTTTTTTTCTTTCTTTCTTCTCCTTCCCCCATATTCCCCCCACCACCTCATTCTACATATCCTTTTCTTGCTGTTCTTCTTTCAGACCTCCTTTTCTTTTCACACCTGTTCTACCACCCTATCATTCATTCTTCACCATCCAAATAGAGCATTTACTTCCACACAGATATGAACTGCAACTATATCACTCACTCAAGCGATAAATACGTAAACCATGACTTTCACAGCATCCAAGGCTTTCCCTTCCCTAACCTCCATATCACCTTATCACTTAGAATTGCTGACATTCAAGCAGTGACAACATATACATACATAGAGCCTCTTTCCTCTGCATATCCACTGGTCTACATTATATGTCTGACGTAATGTTCTTCCCCATTTTGACTTGTATTACTGTTTATAATATGTCCCGTCTGCGAAACGGGAGGCAACATGTCATGTTTATGTCATGACTGTGATCTATAGCTGTATATGCTCTATCTGCTATTTTGTTTCTTCTTATATTTAATAAAGTATTTTTGGAAAGAAAAAAAAAAAACTTTTGGTGCGTTTTTTATGCTTTTCCATTGATTATAATGGAAAATGTGTTTTTGGCGCATTTTTTTAAAAAGCGCACCAATGATTCAGCAAGCAGGACTTTTTAAAAATGTAGTTTAAAAATATCCATTTCGGAGATGTGAGGAGATAAATAGAGTTAAAAGGGAACTATTTTTCATGAGGTTTTGTCACACTTGGAAAATGCCTTTGACCCTAGGTTCACACCTATGCGTTTTCTGCAGTGTTTTGCGTGCATTTTCTACACATTTTCATCCGGTGCATTTTTTTGAAACGGTCAGGGACTTTTTGAATGCAAAAAACTGCGATTTTGGTTTTATAGGCTTCAAAGGAAACATTGCAGAAAAGCATGTATTGCGTTTTTGATGCATTTTGCGTTTTAAATGCATTTTTGATGCATTTTGCGTTTGAAATCTGCCTAGCAACAACAAAACTTAAAAAAAAAAAAACCCCAAAACGCAGCAAAAGCACGGCAAAAATGCAGGTGCAAAACTCAATGCAGAAATGGCTCAAACACAACCTGCATAGGTGTGAACCTAGACTTAACAAACACTTTACTCCTGCGCTAGGAAAGGACTCAGTAGACCCAATAGGAATGTTCTGGAATTTTCTGGAATATGCACTGCTTGCTGCCCTCAACAGACCGGGGTGGTCCGAATACACTGGATACAAATGGAGAAACAGAAAAAGGGCGCACCGACCTAGTGCATTATCGGTTAAAATAATTTATTAAAGAAACAAAAATAGGTATCATACTCACAATGGACATAATAACACAGGCATGTCAAACTGAACAAGGTGTATGATCCAAACAACATCTGAGTCCATACAATGGAACCCTGGATGACCAACTGGCTAACGCGTTTCGAGGACACAACCTCTTCCTCAGGGCCAAACGGAGGAAGAGGTTGTGTCCTCGAAACGCGTTAGCCAGTTGGTCATCCAGGGTTCCATCGTATGGACTCAGATGTTGTTTGGATCATACACCTTGTTTAGTTTGACATGCCTGTGTTATTATGTCCATTGTGAGTATGATACCTATTTTTGTTTCTTTAATAAATTATTTTAAACGATAATGCACTAGGTCGGTGCGCCCTTTTTCTGTTTCTCCATTTGTATCCAGTGAACCTAGACTTAGGCTGGCCATACACTATACAATTTTCTGTACAATTTCTGCCCAATTTCCTTTAGATTTACCTTCAACTATGTAGTGCAAGAGCCTGCCTAATTGAATACAATTGAAAGTGTTGTTAGGTTTGACCTCATATTATATGGTTTTTGGTAAATCTAAACCAAAAATTTCAAGAAAATTGTATAGTGTATGGCCAGCCTTAGGTTTGACCTCCTATTATATGGTTTTTGGTAAATCTAAACCAAAAATCTCAAGAAAATTGTATAGTGTATGGCCAGCCTTATGCAGGCCATAGACGGGTCATTTATCGGCCGAATTTTCGTCCGCACAAAAAAAATCGGCCGATATTCACGCCGTTAGTGGGGCCAGCCCGTCGGCTGTTTTTCGCAGATCTTCACATTTATTTTTAGCGGTCATGCTGGAAAATCCACGAAAAATGGCCATTTTTTTCTCGTGGACATTGGTGGCAGCATCAGCAACGGGGCAGACCAATTTTTCTTTTATCGGCCGAAAATTCGGCCAATAAACAGCTCGTCTATGGTCTGCATTTGGCTCCGTTCACACCAGTGCGTTTTTAGGGCTTTTTGCAGAAACGCACTACAGTCCATTTAACATAGTGTCCTATGTAACATGTTCACATCTATGCATTTTTGAGTTGCTGCATTTTTGGAAAGGGTCAGGGACTTTTTTGAATGCAAAAAGCAGTGTTTTTGGTTCTATAGACTTCAAAGGAAACATTGCAGAAAAGCATGTATTGCGTTTTTGCTGATTTTTTGATGCGTTTTGCGTTTAAATCTGCCTAGCAACAAGAAAAATTTAAAAAAATAAAAAAAAAAACCTTAAAACGCGGCAAAAAAGCAGGTGCAAAAACACAAAACAAAATGCAATGCCGAAATAGCTCAAACACAACCTGCATAGGTGTGAACCTAGACTTAGGCTGGCCATACACTATACAATTTTCTGTTCAATTTCCGACCAATTTCCTTTAGATTTACCTTTCACTATGTAGTGAAAGGTCCCGCCTAATTGGATACAGTTGAAAGTGTTCAGGTTTGACCTCATATTATATGGTTTTTGGTAAATCTAAAGCAATTTTCTAAAGAAAATTGTATAATGTATGGCCAGCCTTAGGCTCCATTCACACCAGTGCATTTTTTTGTGCTTTTTGCAGAAACGCGCTACAGTCCATTTAACATGGTTTCCTATGGAACATGTTCACATCTATGCATTTTTGAGCTTCTGTGTTTTGGCTACAGTAGATTTCAATGGAGAATCTGCTGAAATGCATGGTAGTGCGTTTTTGTCACGGTTTTATATTTATATTCTGCTCAGCAACAAAAAAAATTGCAGTTAAAAAAAAAGCTGAACAAAACGCAAAATGCGGTAAAAACACATCAAAAACACATCACAAAAACGTGTGTAGAAAACCGTAAAATGAACTGCAAAAAGCAATGCAAAACGCTCAAAAAGCAAACTACATAGGTGTGAACAGAGCCTTAGGCTAAGTTCACACCTATGAAGTTTTCATTCTATCTATTTCTGTGGTGCGTTTTTGCTATTTTCCACACGTGTTTTTGCTGTATTTTGCATTTTTTGTCTTGTTGCTTGGCAGATTAAAACGCAAAACACAGCAAAAAGGCACTACATGCTTTTCTACAGCATTTCCATTGAGGTCTAAAGAACCAAAAACGCAATTTTTTGCTTTTTAAAAAATGACCTGACCCTTTCCAAAAAATGCACCAGGTGAAATCACAGAGATGTCAATGGGTCCCATAGGAAATTATGTTAAATGGACTGTACTGCGTTTCTGCAAAAAGCTGCGGAAAAGCTTAGGTATGAACCTGGGGTAATATGGCAAAGCTAATCTAATCCTATCATTTAAAAAGCCACCTACATTAAGCCCTGGTTCACACTGATGCGGTGCGGAATTCACAGCGTTTTCTGTGCGAATTCCGCACCCCATTCATACGAACTGACGCGGGTGTGTATGTTATGTTAACAGCACCCCAAAATCGGTCCGCAAAATGTGGTACGATGTGCAGAATCAGATCGCATAGGTGTGAATACTCATGCGATCCGATTCTACTGTGAACCAAAAAAAGGATCCTGCATACCAAAGTGTGTGGCTCCAATGGCACCGCACACAATTTGCATGTGATTTGCACAGGGATGTGGTGCTGTTCCTGTGCGAATCACATGAGATATACCGTACCGCACAAGTGTGAACCTAGCCTCAGAGTATGGTGAACAAAAACCAACAAGGGCGCACTCCCATCGTACATTAACGTGGTACACCACGTATTTATTGAAAAATTATAGATAAATACTCACAAACCAAAAGGGATAAAAACAGAACAGGTGATCCGTAAGGACAGTCCAATGGAATCAAAGACCTTGTAAGGGATAGGCTAACGCGTTTCGGGAGACGAACCCCCTTCCTCAGAGCTAAAATGTAGACCTGCTAGTTCAACTTAAGTAGGCCAATGAATGGTGTAAAGAAATGAACACACCTCCCTTCCCACACACGCAACTGGCCACCCAATCAAGGAACAGTCAATCAAAACAGACAAGAGAAAAAAAAATATATTGAAAATAAGTGTATCAATGAGAAAAATAAAGAAGAAGAATGATAATGGTATCATAATTTTATATTTTTTTTATATTATTTTTATTAATTTTTTTTATTTATTTATTTATTTTTAGGGGGCCCCATGAGATGCCCCTGGTACCTTTTTCATAGGCTTTTTTGAGTTTGGGCAAGGACACAGGGGCCCCATGAGTTTTCAGTCCCTGGTCCTCGTACGAAAATTTTTGTACAATTTTCTTATAGTGTGTACAGGGTATGAGACACAATAGTTGTGTCTGGACCAACACTTCTGGTATTGATTGTATAAAACTGAATTCATCTGATAAAAACTGGAAACGGCCAATTGTAGCTAGCTGAGCTATATATCAATGAACTGTTAAATGACACTTGATGCTGGTATAAATTTGCAATACTTTGATTTCTGCTAGATTAGGATCAGCTGTAGGACAGCTGTACTGTGGGCCAGCAACGGTCTCACATCATGGGCTCCCTGCCAGTTGGATTGTATACATAAGGATCAGTGTACTCAGACATTTGTGCTTTATTTCTGACAACAGTTTATAAACCATTTCTGCATGATCTGGAAAGCTGTTTGAATTTTTAATTGGATCTACACCGCAGAATGCTCGAGATTACAGATGGCAGATATTATGAAACAAGAAGATTGCACATAGAAGGTGCAGATACATATTGGGGTTGGTTTAATAATACTGGAGAGTGCAAAATCTGATGCAGCTGTGCATAATAGCCAATCAGCTTCCAACTTTGCCTTGTTCAATTAAGCTTTAACAATAAAACCTGGAAGCTGATTGGTCGGGATTGCAAACAGCACCCCTCCACAATCAGAACATTCCCCAAATACGACCAATTAACCGCCTCCCGACTGCCATATAAGGAATTGACGGGCGCAAGGTGGTTCTCTCGTTCTGGGAGGACGTCATATGACGTCCTCCCACTCTAACAGTGCGTGCGCTGCTCCGGGGGTGCACAGCGGGGTGATCGGTGGTGTGCTGTGTCCCTCGGACACAGAGGATCACCGATCAATGGAATGAGCCGAAGACGTTGGCTTGGTCATGTGATCAGCTGTGATCACATGTAAACAAGACAATGCGGGTTATTGGCATTTCTCTCCTCACAAGCTAACAGCTTGAGAGAAGAGCTGGTAATCGGCATTCCTCAGAGGGGACATTTACACTGATCATCAGGGCACTGATGTAGCCCCAGCAGTGCCACCTGTCAGTGTCCATCAATGCCAGCTGTCAGTGCTCATCAATGCCACCTACCAGTGCCCATCAGTGAAACATCAATGCCACATAGCAGTGCCTACCAGTGCACATCAATGCCAAATATCAGTGCCCATCTGACCTGCCTTTCAGTGCCACCTATCAATGCCAGTCAGTGTCACCTATTAGTGCTGCCTATCAGTGCCAGTCAGTACCTCCTATCAGTGCCAGTCAGTGCTGCATATCGGTGTGTGTCAGTGCCACCTAACAGTGCCAATCAGTGCCACCTAACAGTGCCAGTCAGTGCTGCCTATCAGTACCACCTATCAGTGCCATATATGAGTGCTGCCTTTCAGTGCCCATCAGTGCCACCTACTAGTGCCTCCTCATCAGTGCCCATCAGTGCCACCTATCAGTGCCCATCAGTGCAGCCTATCAGTGCCCATCACTATAGCCTCATTAGCGCACATCAGTGAAGGAGAAAAATCACTTATTTACAACATTTTATAACAAAAATTAAGAAAAAACTTTTTTTTTTTCAAAATTTTCAGTTGTTTTTGTTTTTTTTTTACCAAAAAATAAAAACCCAGAGGTGATTAAATACCACCAAAATAAAGCTCTATCTGTCTCAAAAACAGTGTTGCATGACAGCACAATTGTCATTCAAAGTGTGACATGGCTGAAAGCTGAAAATTGGCCTGGGCAGGAAGGGGGTATAAGTACCCTGTAGGCTAGTGGTTAAACAAAAGAAACAATTAAGCAGATCGCGGCGAGAAAATGGCCGCGGCACTTTATTGGTGTTACACAATAAACCATGTACATATATCAATAACCGTTAATGAGATTCAATATGCAAAATATCAAAATATAATAGACCACCCTCTTCTTGCTCAGTAGTTAGAACTCGAGCCATCACATACGACATCTAACACTGAAACATCCCCCTAGAACCACACAAAGTGCGCGCGGCGGGGGGGGGGGGGCGGGGGATTGGTTAGGGCCCTTCAGCTTTTAGGCTGGCCATTGATCCGAAATGATCCAGGTGCCCCTTATATCCTGCCCACCAATGCTCCAGAAACTTCCTTGACTCCGAATTGGATTCCTGGAATTCTGTTTAGCATAATTTAAAGGGTCCAACACCAAATTTTCCCCACACATGACAAACCCACCCTTCAAAAAACTTCAAGTACACCCATTCGAGAGGGGAGGGATGGGGTCGGCCGCAATCCCACGAAAGTGGTCCCATAGGTTTGTGCCCACTTTTGACCCTCCAGTTTTAGTAAATCAGCCCCATTGTGTAGTACCAGTTTCAATCTCCAAAGGTCCTCTGTGCAAGGCCCGTTTTTGGCACTCCATTCATTACTGGTGAAATACAATTCTGTGCAGTGCAGTTTGAGTCATACATTTTGTATGGCTCAGATCGCACCGCATCTGCACCAAGAAGGTGCAGGACCCTTTTTTTGGGTCCGCACTAGAATTGGATCGCATGGGTAGTCACACCTATGCGATCTGATTTTGCATATCGCACAGCACAATTTGCGAACTGATTTCGGGGGGTTTGTTAACTTAACATGCATACCTGCAGCGGTTACATGAATGGGGTGCGATTATGATGCAGTGCGAATTCGCACAGAAACTGATGCGAATTCTGCACCGCATCAGTGTGAACCCAGGCTTAGATAGAAAAGAGCCATGTCCACATCTACCTGATAATAGGAGCCCAGCACTTATCTGACCCATAGCTAGAATAAATATATTCCTAGGTAATAAGGGGGTCTTGTGCAGCTGCAAAGTCCACCCCGATCTTAAGTCCTCATGCACACGGGACATTTTGATAACGCTGGTAACGTTAGCTGTGTAAAGTCACGGCAGCTTTTTGTAGCATTTTTGCATTAGCGTGTGGCAGCGTTTTCCCATATTTAGTGGCGTTTTCCCGTGTTTTTCCACGTTTGTGTTTAGGTTTTTTTTACCAACAATAAATTTGGGGAGGGGTAAAAAAAAAAGTCCAAAAACGCCGGTTTACAGCGTTTTACCGCGTTTTCCAGCTAAAAAAAACTCCTCTAGAAACCCAGTAGTCCTGGATTTTTTTTGCCAGCCAAAAAACGCTGATTACAGTCTATGTGTAAATGGACGCATAGGATAACATGCTGGGGGGTTTACTGGCTGTAGAAAAAAACGTCAAAAGCCAAAAACAGCTGCTGTAAAAACGTCCAGTGTGCATAAGGGCTTAAAGAGACCTTCACTTTGAGCAATGCCGAAGCTGATGAAAACATGAGTACAGACTTAAAAGCTACAGTACTTTTTTTTTTTACTTTTTTCCTTTGGGCCCCACTGGACATTGGAGCAATGGGCAGCAGTTTATTCTGCTATTATAATCTGCAACTGATTCATATAGACCATATTTTTGTTGAGAAGAATAATACAAAATATATAAATAAACTACATTTTTATAATGTGTTCTACAGTATGTCTGGTATGGATATGTGGGTGTAATAATTGCCATCATCTCATGCCTTTTCCTGGTATAGTACATGCACAGACATCACAGTACAGAGCAGGGTAGACACTAACTGCTGTGAGCAAATAATAATGTCATAGCTTTAAGTATTTTAATTGTTAACATTTGCTTTTGGAAACCAAAACGTGACCTAATGTGTCAAGCCTCTAGTTTAATGACTGGCATCATTCAGGAACTTGAGGCCCTTGCAAAGTACTTTATGAAGGCAGGTTAGGTCTGTAAATGTTCAGAATATGGCAACCAACCAAGAAACATAAATGCAGGTGCCCTAATAAAACAAAAAACAGTTTCTCACTTTCAAATTCCAATAGTTCTTACAAGATATTCTCATGCTTCTCTGAATTTAAGTTGTAGAATCCATAAACATCCATTTCCGCCATCCCCTCTGTCAATCCCTCCACTGGCTTCCGATTGCGCAATGGATCAAATTCAAAATCCTAACACTGATGTACAAAGCTGACCACCATACTGCCCCAAACTACATCACTGACCAAATATCCAAGTACCACCCAACATGCACACTCCGCTCCTCACAAGACCTCCTTCTCTCTAGTTCCCTGGTCTCCTCCTCCCATGCCCGCCTCCAGGACTTCTCCAGGGTGTCACCCATCCTCTGGAACTCCCTGCCCCAACCCATCAGATTATCACCTACTCTCCTCTCCTTTAGGCGCACCCTGAAAACCCACCTCTTCAGGGAAGCCTACCCCACTCCCTGCTAACTTGCCAACCTCCTCCACTCTTCCTACCACCCCATCCCCCACAGCTATCTCCTCCTGTGCCACCATCCCCTCCCTCCTAGATTGTAAGCTCGAAAGAGCAAGACCCTCGATCCCCTCCAGTATCACATTGTATTGTTTTCTACTGTCGCATGTTCTGTCCCCCTTTGTAATGTACAGCGCTGAGCAAACTATTGGCGCTTTATGAATACTGTATAATAATAATAATTCTGAACACAGCTACATCCCCAGTTATAAGAGGGTGTGCACACTTATGCAACAATACTATTTTAGTTTTTTACTTCCCTCCACCTAAAATATTTCAGTTTGTTGTTCAACTAAGTTATACAGTTTACAGGTCATATGAAAGGTGGAAAAAGTTCTGAAATGATTTATCTTTGTCTCATTTATTTACATCACAGAACCCTTTTTAACAGGGGTGTGTAGACTTTTTATATCCATTGTACATAAGCCTCGCCTTAATCTGCAATAGGAAGCCTGTATGACATGAAACTACTAACATTTATTTTCACAGTGGCCAAACGACACTGGCCAGAGCATGTTTTCTATGTAGCCAGTCCAGCACAGGTGTCAAACTGGTGGTCCCCCAGCTGTTGCCTAAGTACAAGTCCCATGAGGCATTGCAAGATTGACAGTTACAAGCATGACTCCCAAAGGCAAAGGAATGATGGGACTTGTAGTTTTGCAACAGCTGGAGGGCCACCAGTTTGACACCCCTGAGCTATAGCATAGGTCAAAACAAAATAGTCTGATATCTAATAAAAGAGAAATTGGCAGCTACATTAAAACTAATTTCACACTGATCCACGTTTTTATCGTGTTTCCGATGCATTTGTAACATGACACGTGACTCAAACTGCACCAAAAATGCACCATATTTTGGATGTGTTTTCGCTATGTTTTTCATTGATTTCAATGGGGATGTGTGTTTTGGGTGCATTTTTTTTTACCGCACCAAAAACGAAGAAAGCAGGACTTTGAAAAATGCACCGGACCCACAATGGATCAGTGTGAATAGTTCCATAGGAACAAATGGTCACCCTTTTTTCTTCTGCTTTTTTTTTAATGCAAAAGCAGAAGAGAAATTCGTTCATTGTGAAAGCAGCCTAAAAGATTCCAAGAAAAACTGAATACCATGGAAAATCCATTCTTTACCAAATAAATACATTATTCCTTACTAACTGTATAACGTTCACCCATTTTTGGTATCCGTTGGAACATCCTAGGTTGGGAGAGTTGTTTTGTAACAGGGTCTTCATCTACCCCTCCCCTTTTTACCTCTGTTCCTATCGTCCTCTGTTTTCTAATTATCCCCCTTTTACATTTTATCATGCTTAAAACCTCTTTTTTTTCAATTACTTTGAAAACTATGTTGGCTAATGCAGGCCATACATTTTCGTGCATTCTGTAATCCGATGGTGCCACCATTGATTTCGAAATTCAACCAACCAAGCCTTCAATTTCACTTCATGTTCCAGAAAATAATTTTTGTGGCATTTTCTTTTCTTCCAGGTCACAGCTCATGCTCATCTCTTTTTCATTTATATTTCTCGCTCGATTCTCCCATCATTGATTCTAAATTAGTTAATTTTTCAAAAAATATCCAACATGCCCGATCACTCAAATTTGATGGTTACACAAAAATCGTCCATTTCTGTTGCCCACTAATGGTGCAAAATTCAAATGAAAATTCTTAGAAAAGATTTTCGAAAGAAAATTATTTTGAAATTCGACCCGTGTATGGCCAGCTTTACTTACCCAGACACTTTTGTGGAATTTATATTTGTTTTTTTAAGACATGCCTTTTGATCTCCATTACACATTACTGAGTTGTCCATACTATTTTGAATGCACTATGTATTGTCGCTATAACTCGACTCTGAAAGTATACTATATGTCTGCAATGTTACACCCTTTGCCAAAACTGCCTTATTCAGCCTTGTTATATTGTATGTGGCTATACCGTAATTTAAAAATCTTCAATAAAAATTATTTAAAAAAAAAATGAAAAGGTCTTGCCTGCAAACCAAAGAGTGAATACCTACCTTTTTCACTGTTCATGCCATAGATGTTCAATCCCTTGAAAAGCTAAGCTCACTAAAGAATCTGAAACTCTTTTTGATGCATGCTTTGATTCCTTCTACTGGGTGACCTCCTTCTGTAGTTTGTGGCTCCTGCCATCACCACATCACTATTGTAGGGTCCAATGAAAGAAACCAAAGAGGGCAGAGTGAGGGCAAGCATCTGATGTTTCCATAACTGTTGGACGCAGAAGGGTCTTCAGCAAGCAAACATTGACAGTGCGGGTGGCAAGGAGGACTTTGTTAAAGCCAGTGACATGCGCTCTGAAGGAACAGCATGCCCGTTTTTTTTTTCTAACTTTAGTACTGCTTTAACAAAACAATAACTTGCCAAAACAAGGACACATAGGTTGATTAAGTTGGAAAAGAGGCAAGGCCACAGCTTTCGTGAACTTTTCCAAACGTTATAAATAACCAGTGCATGTCACAATTATACTGTGATCACATGTAAACCATAAACTGACGTAGTCTAAGAGGCCTGACCCCAGGAATTAAACATGAGGGCATAGCTCATTAAAACAATGCCCATTGCTGGCAAAGTCAAAATTGCCAATACAGCTTTGACAAAACATCACATGTTGGGTGGGTGGGTGGACAACTCTTCTGTAAGCTGAATTCTCCTTAGGTCAGTAGGACATACCTCATCTCAACCTTTTTTGCAGAGCTCAGGCTCACCCCCTCACCCCACGCTCTTGTAGTTAATCTTGACTGATCCGCTTAACCACCTTTGTCCCTTAGGTCAACACCCACCGTAATGACATGCCTCCATTAGTCAAAGACTTTTCCCTGGGTTAACATATGTGCGGTGCGATATATTGCATGTGATTCGCACAGGACCTGCACTGCATTCCAGTGCAAATCACATGCAATTTGTGTGTGGTGCGATTGGAGCCATACATTTTGTATGACTCTGATCGCACCACACCTACACCAAAAAGGTGCAGGACCCTTTTTTGGCCTGCACTAGAATCATATCGTATGGGTATTCACACCTATGCGATCCAATTCTGCACATCGCACCGTGTTTTGTGGACCACTTTAGATGTGTTGTTAACATACACACCCACAGCGGTTCGCATGAACGGGGTGCAATTCTGATGTGGTGCAGAATTTGCACAGAAAACGCTGAGAATTTTGCACCGCATCAGTGTGAACCAGGGCTAAAGGGGTTCAAGGGGCTTTCATTGTAGCTATGCAGTATCTACATCACACTGCTGAGACACTATTGGTGGGAACTGAGGACAGGATTGAGAAATACTGCCCTATCTGGTTTTATAAAAAAAACTACTCAGCGCTATTTAAACTATTACTATAAATCATACACAATGTCAGGTGCATATGCATTTTCTACTCATTTGTATCTTTAAAGAGGAAGAAAAAGGAACACTATAATTACTCTGATGTCATATGCATATCTAGATCCTAAAGTGTCAGGTGCATAGGCATTTTCTATGAAACCATATGTAAAGAATCTGAAAAATATGAAATAAAAATAACAAGTGCATGAGTGTATCCCCCAATGTCAAATCAATGTGTCCATTACCCACTAATAAAGTGAAAATTAAATAATGATATACTCAAAATGATAATTAAGTGTCCTCACTTAACATATATTAAAGTGCCAAGTGCATATGTATTTTCTGTATAGAAAATAAGGAAGGTGTCATAAAGTCCATTCGCATGTAAAACTCATTTGTGTTTATATAACATACAGTTGCAAGAAAAAGTATGTGAACCCCTTGGGATTACGTGGAGTTTTGCATGAATTGGGCATAAAATGTGCTCTGAACGTCATCTAAGTCACAACAATAGAAGAACACAGTCTGCTGAACATAATACAACACAAACATTAGATGTTGCCATGGTTTAATTGCACATAACATGTAAACATTCAGAGTGCAAGGAGGAAAAAGTATGTGAGGCCCTAGCTTAATGACTTCTCCCAGAGCTAATTGGAGTCAGGAGTGAGCCAACCTTGACTCCAATCAGTGTGATGATATTGGATGTGTTGCTGACAGCTGTCCTGCCCTTAAAAAACACACACCTGTTTTGGGTTTACTGGTTTCACGAAGCACTGTCTGATGTGAACCATGCCTCGCAGAAAATAGCTCTCAGAAGACCTACGATCAAGAATTGTTGACTTGCATGAAGCTGGAAAGGGTTACAAAAGTATCTCCAAAAGCCTTGATGTTCATGTGTCCACGGTAAGACAGACTGTCTACAAATGGAGAAAGTTTAGCACTGTTGCTACTCTCCCTAGGCATGGTCGTCCTGTAAAAATGACTGCAAGAGCACAACTCAGAATGCTGCATGAGGTAAAGAAGAATCCCAGAGTGTCAGCTAAAGACCTACAGAAATCTCTGGCACATGCTAACATTTTTGTTGACACATCTACAATAAGGAAAACATTAAACAAGAATGGAGTACATGGGAGGACACCACAGAGGAAGTCATTGCTGTCCAAAAAGAATATTGCAGCACGTTTGAAGTTTGCAAAAGAGCACCTGGATGTTCCACAGCACTACTGGCAAAATATACCGTGGACAGATGAAACCAAGATTGAGTTGTTTGGGAAGCACACACAACACTATGTGTGGAGAAAAAAAGGCACAGCACACCAACATCAAAACCTCATCCCCACTGTAAAACATGGCGGAGGGAGCATCATGGTTTGGGGCTGCTTTGCTGCCTCAGGGCCTGGACGGATTGCTGTCATTGATGGGAAAATGAATTCCAGAGTTTATCAAGACATTTTGCAGGAAAACGTACGACCATCTGTCCGCCAACTGAAGCTCCGCAGAGGATGGGTGATGCAACAGGACAATGACCCAAAGCACAAGTAATTCAACAAAACAATGGCTGCAACAGCACAGAATACGCCTTCTGGAGTGGCCCAGTCAGCGTCCTGACCTCAACCCGATTGAAATGCTGTGGCATGACCTTAAGAGAGCGATTCACACCAGACATCCCAAGAATATTGCTACACTGAAACAGTTTTGTGAAGAGGAGTGGTCCAAAATGACTCCAGATCATTGTGCAGGTCTGATCTGCAACTACAGGAAACGTTTGGTCGAGGTTATTGCTGCCAAAGGAGGGTCAACCAATTATTAAGTCCAAAGGTTCACATACTTTTCCTCCCTGCACTGTGAATGTTTACATGTTATGTGCAATTAAACCATGGCAACATCTAATGTTTGTGTAGTATTATGTTCAGCAGACTGTGTTCTTCTATTGTTGTGACTTAGATGACGTTCAGAGCACATTTTATGCCCAATTCATGCAAAACTCCACGTAATCCCAAGGGGTTCACATACTTTTTCTTGCAACTGTACACATATGCCCCTGACACTTTAGGATCTAGATATGCATATGACATCAGAGTAATTATAGTGTTGCTTTTTTGTCCTCTTTAAAGCTCCATGTACATGGGACACTTCTGAACTATGGATACTGACTGCTGGAAAATGTAGGTTAAAAAAACATCTGTTTAGCCGCGTTTGCATACCGCGTTTATGCGTGTTTATGAGCGTTTGCGTTTAGAAGCGATTTTTAAAGATAACATCAGGAGACCTTCCAAAATGCCCAGAATGCACTGAAAAACAGTAAAAAATTAACTATTTCATTTTTTGAGAGAAATAGAGAGAACAGAAGCAGAGAGAGCAGTATTTGTTGAGATTAGCTGTCTTTTTTTTTTTTGTGGTTGGATGTGTTCCAGCTCATTTCTGTGCAGAAATTATTGCAGCAGTGTCTAACATATTTTCTTTCATGCGAAACCTCAAAGTATGGTGTACCAGGTCCATTTGAGTACCGGGAAAATGCTTTGCATGCATTTTTTATGATGAAAAAAGGCTCCGGACAGCATCTGGAAATGGACGAGTTAAAAAAAATTTCCAAACGCTTATAAACGCGGTTAACCTGAACTACTCCTACTCCTGAACGCATGTTTGGTGCATTCAAAAAAATGACTAAACTGCCTGTAAATGACATAGTGTACATGGACACTTAGGAAAAAATTAGGGAGAGTTCAGGGGCTGCTGAAAAAAACGCAGAAAAGCTCCTAAATGTGAGTTTATTAGCTGCAGTGTACATGGATACTAAAGATACAAATGAGTAGAAAATGCATATGCACTTGACGTTGTGTATTGATTTATAGTAATCATTCAAATAGCGCTGTCTAGTTTTTTTTTTATAAATGTATGTTTGTTGATATATTATCAACCAGATAGCTGCTCGAACAATAGGGGTTCCATAGTTTTTTCAATCTTTAATTTTTGCCGTGGCCTACCTCTGAATAGAAAGCTTCTATCTGTGGTTTTAACTCCATTTTTTCTGTTTACTGCACAGCCATGTGAACTGATTGATTTTATCCGTCAGACATGCCGTAAGTATCAATCTAATGTAGATCTGATTATCTTTATGTTGATGAGTTATGCATGTGTCTGTGTGCAATTGTCTGTCTTACCAGGTTGCTATTTAATAACATGATATAATTAAATGTTATGGGCCTAATTCACTAAAGGTTACTTGCCTAAATCGACGTACCGATGTGCATGAGCAAGATAACTGTATCCTTACTATACAAGCAGGGGCGGACTGACAACTCATGGGGCCCCCGGGCAATAGGGGATCATGGAGCCCCTGTGTCCTTGCCCACACTCAAAAAAGCCTATGAAAAAGGTATCAGGGGCATCTCATGGGGCCCCCTACTGACCCCGGGCCCTCGGGCAGTGCCCACGTTTCCAATAGGTCAGTCCGTCCCTGTATACAACCATTATGTTCTTAGATACACATGCACAGCCTACAGCATATACACTCACCGCCCTCTTTCTCAGGTATACCTGTTCAATTACTTGGTAACACAAGTTGCTAATCAGCCAATCACATGGCAGCAAATCAATACACTGAAGTGCAAACTGAGTATCAGAATGAGGAAGAAAGGGGATTTAAGTGACTTTGAACATGGCAAGGTTGTTAGTGCTAGATGGGATGGTCTGAGTATTTTGAAAACTGCTGATCTACTGGGATTTTCACACACAACCATCTCTAGGGTTTACGGAGAACGGTCCAAAAAAGAGAAAATATCCAGTGAGCAGCAGATGTGTGGATGAAAATGTTGATGTCAGAGGAGAATGGGCAGACTGGTTGGAGATGATAGAAAGGCAACAGTAACTCAAATAACCACTTGTTACAACCAAAGTATGCAGATGAAGTAGATGGGCTACAGCAGCAGAAGACCACACTGGGTGCCACTCCTGTCAGCTAGGAACAGGAAACGGAGGCTACAATTCGCACAGGCTCACCAAAGGTGGACAACAGAAGACTGGAAAAACATTGCCTGCCCTGATAAGTCTCGATTTTAGCTGCATCATTCAGATGGCAGGGTCAGAATTTGGCATAAACAACATGAAAGCAGGGATATATCCTGCCTTTATCAATGGTTCATGCTGGTTGTGGTGTAATGAGTGTGGGGGATATTTTCTTGGCACACTTTGGGCCCCTTAATACCAATTGAGCCTAGTTTAAATGCCACAGTCTGCCTGAGTATTGTTGCTGACCATGTCCATCCCTTTATGACTACAGTGTACCCATCTAATGGCTACTTCCAGCAGGATAATGTCACAAAGCTCAAATCATCTCAAACTGGTTTCTTGAACAGGTCAATGGGTTCACTGTACTCCAATGACTTCCACAGCCCCCAGATCTCAGACCAATAGAGCACCATTTGGATGTGGTGGAACAGGAAATTCACATCATGGATGTGCAGCCGAAAAAATCTGCAGCAACTGCATGATGCTATCATGTCAATATGGACCAAAATCTCTGAGCAATGTTTCCAACACCTTGTTGAATCTATGCCACGAAGAATTAAGGCAAAAGGAGGTCCAACCCAGTACTAGCCAGGTGTACCTAATAAGGTGGCCGGTGTGTGTATATGTGTAATACAACGAAAAAGTGTGGACGTTCAAATACATAGTTAAAAATCAATCAGCTCATGTATAAATAGTAAATACTCTAAAAATGCAAATAAACTCAGCAATAAATACAGTAAGTGCACAATATAAAATACATCAACAAATCTCAATTAATATATACGGTATGTGCAGAAAATAAATTGATAATTGTTCATCATCCTATAACATTCATAAATTTGTGCCAAAAATAAACAAACTAAAAATAAGTTCATACACTCATTATTTCCTGTCACAAAAGTTTATGAAGAAATTAATAAATCCACCGCATGAATAAGATGCTTGAAGTGACATTCAACAAAAATGTAAAGTGAATCGAGTGTTCATGTGCTACTCTCCCATGCACAGCTTCTTAGCCCACGGGAAGATCTCAACACAAGGAGATTGAACTGTGCTCTATAACATCAATGGTAGGGATCCAAGCAGCCAGCCCACAGTCTGCCAGCAAAAGAACTCCCACAGGTACTATGCCAAAATTCATGAACACCGCCACACTATGGTATGTGAAAGCAACAGTGTACAACATCCAGAGCACTGCCTTGGGACCAGCGGGCGTGGGCGATGATGTCACAGGATGGCTTCACCCAACGTGTTTCCCGTAAACAGGCATTATCCGGAAAGAAGTGCAGTTTTTTTACATATAGATTAATTGAGATTTATTGAGTGGTGTATTTTATATTGTGCACTTACTGATTGCTGAGTTTTTTTTGCATTTTTAGGGTATTTATAGTACTATTGCTATATGAGTTGATTGATTTTTAATTATTTATTTGGACGTACACTCTTTTTGTACTAGGTATTTTTATGTCCAGTATTTAGACATTTTTAAGGTGCTGCAGTCTTATTGCAATTATTCCTAGTGCCCATTTCTATCTTTATCTTTAGCATATACAATATAGTGCCAAAAGTATTGGGGCGCCTGCCTTTACACAAACTTTAAAGGCTTCCCAGTCTTAGTCCGTAGGGTTCAATATTGAGTTGGCCCGCCCTTTGCAGCTATAACAGCTTCAACTCTTCTGGGAAGGCTGTCCACAAGGTATAGGAGGGTGTCTATGGGAATGTTTGACCATTCTTTCAGAAGCGCATTTGTGAGGTCAGGCACTGATGTCAGAGAAGAAGGCCTAACTTGCAGTCTCCACTCTAATTCATCCCAAAGGTGTTCTATCAGGTTGAGGTCAGGACTCTGTGTGGGTCAGTCAATTTCCTTCACCCCAAACTCACTCATCCATGTCTTTATGGACCTTGCTTTGTGCACTGGTGCGCAGTCCGTGTTGGAAAAGGAAAGGGCCATCCCCAAATTGTTCCCACAAAGTTGGGAGAATGAAATTGTCCAAATGCCTTGTATGCTGATGCCTTAGGAGTTCCCTTCAATGGAACTAAGGGGCCAAGCCCAACCCATGAAAAACAACCCCACACCATAATTCCCCCTACACCACACTTTACACTTGGCACAATGCAGTCAGGCAAGTACTGTTCTCCTGGCAACCCCCAAACCCAGACACAACCATCAGATTGCTAGACAGAGAAGCTTGATCCATCACTCCAGAGAACACCTCTCCAATGCTCTAGAGTACAGTGGCGGCGTACTTTACACCACTGCATCCAACATTTTGCATTGCACTTGGTGATGTAAGGCTTGGATGCAGCTGCTCGACCATGGAAATCCATTCCATTAAGCTCTCTGCACACTGTTGTGTTAATCTGAAAGCCACAGAACGTTTGGAGGTCTTTAGCTATTGACTCTGCAGACAGTTGGCGACTTCTGTGCACTGTGCGCTTCAGCATGCACTGACCTCACTCTACATGGCCTACCACTTTGTAGCTGAGTTACTTTTGTTCCCAGTTGCTTCCACTTTGTTATAATACCACTAACAGATGACCGTGGAATATTTAGTAGCAAGGCAATTTCATGGATGGACTTATTGCACAGGTGGCAACCTATCATGGTACCACGATTGAATTCACTGAGCTCCTTGGAGCGACCCATTCTTTCATAAATGTCTGTAAAAAAAAACTGGCACTAGTGTGTGCATATGTGTGCATATGAGATAGGGATTTTACATGGTAAGCTCCTTAAGGGAAGGGGCTGATGAGAACATGTACAGCATATAAAGTCCTGTGTAAATTGTTGGTGCTATAGAAATACCTGAAATAACAAATATTACTGACAAGTATGCTATGGAATATATGTGCCAGCATCTGAAGATACACCATAGAAATGTGATTAGGGTCCATATGGCCATTGTTAGCATTAAATACACATACCATGTAAGACTGAAACTACAGCAAGTACATAGGGTGACCATTAAAGAAAACTGTGAAAAGAAACTCAACTGAAAAAATCCTTAGTGAACTGTAAGCAAGAGGGGTATTGTACTGCACATAAGCATATCTTTGTGTGCATGTAGAAAAGTTCACATACCAGCTGGAGTATAATTCCATATGCTGGGAATAGAGATTCCAATGAGAAATACATGAACATTTTTTCCTATGACATCATAGTGCACAGGGTTTGACATATCACATAGTGTGTCACCTGCACATTTCATTGCTTAGAGAGGAGGTCCCATTACTTTTTTCCTTTTAAAAAAATAAATGAATATTTGACTGTAATAATTATAGTGCAGTGATCAGTTTTGATTGTCTGCTTAGGGTAAAAATAACAGGTTAAAAGAGACCCAAGACTCAACTTAATAGTTCTACCAATGGGGTCTCCTCTGAAGGGGCCAGTAGGTGCCTGAAGGCACTGCCCTTATGGGATGTGTGAGGGCACTATTAATTGTTAATGGCATCCAAACGCATCTCACAAACACAGTGCATTTGAGGCCACCAAACCTCATTGTACTACAGTACCATGCAGTTTCATGCAGAGCGATGTACACAAATAGTGCTTGCAGTACTTCTTGCATGTTCCAGTGTGTTTGGCAGTCCTTTCAAAAGTGTTGGCTGTCAAAACCAGAATGGGAGGAACACACACACAAGTTTGAACTGGCCTAAAAACTTTGGTTTTTCCCCTTACATTCTGTCTTGGTGACAATGGTCGACAGTACAAATAGAAGGCTGATTCTCCCCAATAGGGACACAGACCAACTCTACACACCACCAATAAAACCCTACCCTATCAACATATTAATAAAACCCTACCCTATCAACCTATTAATAAAACCCTACCCTATCAACATATTAATAAAACCCTACCCTATCAACATATTAATAAAACCCTACCCTATCAACCTATTAATAAAACCCTACTCTATCCACAACCAATAAAAATTGTCCTTACATACACATAAATGATGAAACAAATCAGAAAAAAAAACATACAGAAAAATGCAAAGAAGGAAGAAAATAAATTATTCCATTGCATTAGCAAATAAAAATGAATTAATATTTTATGTATTCTAATACTAATTTACTTCTGTTTCTTTTCCAGCTTGCTGTCAAGGTAAGAAGAGCTCAGATTTTTTTTTACTTTGTAATGCCTAAGTAATTATAAATCTGTCAATCAGCTAAAAGGGATGTGAAATATGTTTTAAGAGTGATCTCCACAGCTAGGTAGTCCACATGAAATGTACTAAAATACTCTTCAGTCAAACCAAGTATATTAAAACTGCATTTACTGTGCAAAATAAGGTCTTTGTCATATGAATTAGGAGCCAGAGCTGTAAAACGCACAGGTTAGTTAAAGGGAAATTCCACTTTCTTGGGGAAAAAAAAAATATATATATACATATATATATAGATATATATCATATACAAACGTCCGCTCTCCTCCTCTTTCTGTGACCTGGAAGGCGACATGTGTGACATAATTTCCGGGTCACCACTATCACTGCCTATGACATTCCAAAAAATACCTAAAGCTGTGACAGATCAGGTCGGTACTGGATAGTGCAATTTGTTTCAATAGCACAAATCCTTCCTGATTTTCAAAAAAAATCAGATAAGTCTTTTGATTAACAATTTGCCACGTTATTTATTATCAACATTACTAGCCATTATTAATTGGTGCAACTAAAAACAAAGTTACTGTGGGAGATTATTTCACATTTTCAATGCTCTTACAGTAGAGAACACATTTAATTTTGCAGAGGTTACCCATTTTTCCTACAGCCTCAGAGTGCCCACTAACGGGGGGGCCCTTAGAGCACAATTGAACTTTGTTTTAAATTGGCTAAATAAATTAAAACAAAACTTGTGGAAAGTTTAACTTTTTTTGTAAGAAAGCGTAAAACATCCTGCATGCTGCAGAGCACCGCTGAGCAGCAGTCTTTCTGTAGCATTTGCTCTGCAAGGGAGCTAAGTTACTTAGAGCAATAACCTGGACAACTTAAAATCTTCTGCTGTGAATGTTGCAAGTTTTTTACTCCACAGTGCTTCCAGCTTAAGAGGTCAGTTGGGTCTTGTGTTAAAGTTTGTTTTCCTCTTGTTAATGATAAGAAAATATTCCCTGACCAGTAGCTCAGATTACGAAAAAGTTTGATGTTTTTCCACAGGATGAACAATCAATACTAACTGCTTATTTACTTTGTTTAGAAAAAACTACGTGTCCTACCTACCCAACAGAAATGGTCTTAGCTTTAGATATGGCCAGTGGTATGACACCAGAAATCTTCACAAGGATGATAGAGATGGCCACATCACTTCTGAGCGACATTGCAATCAGGGTAAACAACTGCCCTGTTGGGGCACGAGTGGCAGTGGTGTCCTACAATACACACACCAAACATCTTATACGTTTTGCTGATTTCCACAATCAAGAACAGCTGTTATCAGCTGTGAAGAAAATAACTCTGGAAAGCTCTGGCCGTCGTGATATCGGCAACTGCATGAGGTTTGTAGGCAGGAACATCTTCAAGAGATCTGTTCAAGGATCCACCATAAGAAAGATTGCAGTGTTTTTCAGCAATGGTCCTTCCGAAGATGTTGTTTCCATAAACACAGCGGTGATGGAATACAGCGCTCTTGGGATTATACCAGCGGTTATTGCATTCACCCCTGCACCTGCTATCAAACGGGCCTTTTCGGTATGAATCCACATTGCATATCTCAGTGTACCTCTTGGCTATTATTCTTTGGATGGGAATCTTCATTTTTTAGGGAGAAGAAGTCAAACTTTAGACTAAGAAACTTTTAAAGGTTCTCCATACCAACTACTTACCTAGCTATGTCTAAGCTCTCAGCTTCTTAAAAGGGGTATTGTGGCAAAGTTATTGTTACTTTAGATTACTCTAAATTGGAAAATTACTCTAGATTGGAAAGTATACACCTGGCCACCAATGTGTAATTCTCTGATTAGTGCTTATTCTTCAACTGTTTCTACATCTGTCCACTTTAATCACATTATTGTGTTTACAGCTGTTAATCTAAAATACAGTATATCTAAATCCAAGAAGAAAATTTAATACATTGCAGTTTACCGGCTGTTGAATGTGGAGCTGCAATAGTTTTCATCTGCTTAGAAAAATACATGTTGATCCTCATGGAGATCCAGTTTCCATATAACTTCTTGTGTACCAAACTGAAATCTCACACAATGTTATCAGCTATTTTCTGTGGACTGCAAATCCTTGCCATCTATGCAATGGAGATAAGAAGGGAAGGGGAGGTGTTTGTAGCCCATCAGGAGAGCTGTCTTCTGCGCATAGAATAGAGCAGGGGTGCTCCAACTTTTTAAGAGCAAGGTCCACTTAACTGATTTGGTAATCGGTCACGGGCCACCCACAATGAAATGAAATGGTTTAGAATTTAACATTTTTTATTTTGAATAGCAGCTGCTGAATGCCCATGGGAGGGAGAAGAGGACAAGCCGGCTTTCAGCAGTTGCAGGAGGAAAATGGAGAGGATCGGTTCCTGTATATGCTGCCCTGCCGCCCCTCCTGTCCAAGTGTAAGGCAGAATGTGACAGGGAGGCCGCACGGGCCTCCTGAAGCATGAGGTGGGGTTGTCATTCTGACTCCTGATGCTACATCAGTTGTTGGGTGGTTGGTGGTAAAGGACGCATCTCAACTATGGAGATTACCTTCCCAAACCAGAAATGTAAACAAGCCCTTACTGTCTTGAACCCACTATAAGGCTGCTTTCACACTGCTGCACTGTGGTTTACCCGCACCACTGATGCAGTGCAATGCACCTGCAGCTTTCCTGTGGGTTAGCTGCGCTTTGCCATAGACCTCTATTATATTTTGCAGGTGTGGTGCACTTTCTAAAAGCGCAACAAAACTCCTGCTGGATATAATAGAAGTCTATGGATCAGTGCAGGTAACATGCAGGTGCATTGTGCTGCATCCGTGGATTAGTGTGAAAGCAGCCTATTAGTTGTTAACCCTTTTATAGGTGCTAATAAAGCTATTATGCATAGTGTATGTGTTGTTTAATACACTGACCCTTTGTTCCTGTTACAGCTTGGCATCACTCTCCAGGCTGCTTGAAAGGTCACAGGAGAAGTGAAATTGGTATCACTCCACCTGGGACAGAACCCAGCACTACAGAGGAAGCATCAGGTTATGCTCCCTCCGTGGTTGCCTACTTTCTCCACTGCTGGGGTGATGCACTCTGATGCTCTGGGATGGCGTGTTGACAAGCGCAGATCACGATCAAGGGGTTGCCAAGTAAAATAATGCGCTACCCAGGTTTGAGGTTCAGGGCCACATTAGATGGCTATGAGGGCCACATGTGGCCCATGGGGCATAGGTTAAGTAAACTTGCAATAGAGTGAGTGAGCATTGTCAGCAGGAGGTGTGTTAATGGCTGGTAATCTGAAATATAATACATGTTTTATTTTGGGGTTGGATACACTTCAATCTCTCCATAAGCAGTCATACTTTATACTACAGTCACAAGGAAATGAGTGACGGCAGACATAGTCTATGAAGAGAAGTTGTTCACAGAAATGGCAGCAGTGAGTTTATCTAGGATCAGATTATATATAGCTTGCTCAGTGGTGTTTGAACACTTCACAAAATGAAATACACTATATGATAAAAACAAGAACATACAAGAACCTTTGTGTTCTTCCTCTTTTTTCTTAGTACACTGCTCAAAAAAATTAAAGGAACACTTTTTAATCAGAGTATAGCATCAAGTCAATTAAACTCCTGGGATATTGATCTGGTCAGTTAAGTAGCAGAGGGGGTTGTTAATCAGTTTCAGCTGCTTTGGTGTTAATGAAATTAACAACAGGCGCACTAGATGGGCAACAATGAGACGACCCCGAAAACAGGAATGGTTTTTACAGGTGGAGGCCACTGACATTCTTTTTCCTACTCATCTTTTCTTACTGTTTTTCACTAGCTTTGCATTTGAACACCTCTGGGATATCATGTTTTTGGTCCATCTGACGCCGCAAGGTTGCACCTCAGACTGTCCAGGAGCTCAGTGATGCCCTGGTCCAGATCTGGGAGGAAATACCCCAGGACACCATCCATCGTCTCATTAGGAGCATGCCCGGACGTTGTGAGCCATGCACAAGCACGTGGGGGCCATACAAACTACTGAGTACCATTTTGAGTTGCTGCAATTAAATTTTAGCAAAATGGACTAGCCTGCTGCATCATTTTTTCACTTTGATTTTAGGGGTGCCTTTGAATTCAGTCCTCTGTACGTTGATAATTTGAATTTCCGTCAAACAATAGGGCATCCTTACGTTCCTAACACATTACCTAGTCCATGTCAGTATAGATATCCAGCATGATATTTTTCCTCATTGAGATTTGATGGGTTTTCAAAGTGTACCTTTGATTTTTTTGAGCCCTGTATTTCAATCATCCATTGATAAGATCAATACTGTGCAACTGGCTTTTTACAAAACCTATAAACTACATAAAGATATGTGGACTGTGTTTGGTCTAAATCACCTCACCGCAGCATGAATACTAAGTTGGAATGGTGCAGAAATTCAGAGCAAATTAACAGCAACTATCTGATGTGATGATAATCTGAAATAATAGGTGTATGAACAGTGTGCGCCAGATGTGCCTGCTGCCTGTGCTCCCCGTGTGTGTGTATGTGTGTCTGTCCTCGCAGCGCTGCCAGATTCCCTCCTCTTCTGCCAGCTGCTGCAGGGATGTTTCAGGATGGGATGGAGAGCAGGAGAAGGGGCCGGTAAATATATAATTTATTGTCCCCTTCCTTCTTCAAATGAGCATAGTGAGTGATTGGTACTGATCACTCACTGTGCTCATTCATAACTGAAGCCTGGTAAACTGTGTTTCTGTGCTTCAGTTTGTGAATGAACGGGAAGCAGCTCATCACAGAGCACTTCTTATTCATACACTGTCCAGTGCAGCTGAGGCTGCAGAGAAAGGGACTGGAGAATCTCTGTCTTCAGTCCCTTTCTCTGTCTCAAAAGTGAGACAGCAGGGACATGTTTACTTCACCAAAGCCCCCCAATGGGGCTTCTAAAAAATTGTTAAAAAAAATGTAAATAATTAATAGAAAAAAAATAGGTTAATAAAAAACTAACGTCATCATCCACTGCCTTACTGACACTGTCTACTTCTCTATTGACTGGCACCATCCTCTGCCCTACTGACACATCCACCACCCTACTGATAACATCTACTGTCCTACTGATAACATCCACTGTCCTACTGACACTGTCCACTTCTCTATTGACTGGCACCATCCTCTGCCCTACTGACACATCCACCGCCCTACTGATAACATCTACTGTCCTACTGATAACATCCACTGTCCTACTGACACTGTCCACTTCTCTATTGACTGGCACCATCCTCTGCCCTACTGACACATCCACCGCCCTACTGATAACATCCACTGTCCTACTGACACTGTCCATGTTTTCATACATTTTAAAATGTATTGTTGTTTTTTTTCCATTTATTTATAAGAGTGTGTGTGTGCTCGTGTGTATGTAAATATATATATATATATATACATACACACACATGATGTATATACTATGTGTGTAAACATATACTGTATGCATATACTGGAATATATATATAGATTTTTTTTATTATTATTTATTACATTACAGGTACTTAGCACTGTCAATTTACACAGCACTTACATGTGTGTTTGAGCTTGGGGGTGCACAACCTAATGCAATAAGCTGCACACACCAATGGCTGCAACCTTATAAATTTTTCAAGACTCTGAACATCAGTTAAGCCATTGATTGACTGACCTTTCACCCATATTTAATCTTTTTACCCTTTATTATATACAAAAATCATCATTATCAATTTACTTTTTCCATCACGTTTTAAAACTATTACTATAATAGTGACAGAACAGGTTTTGGTCCTAAGCATACATAAATATTACAAAACAAACTGATTGTTATAGGACTATTTTCTTCACAACCTCAGGTCATGGGTTACAATCTGTATGATAATGGTTTTCAGGAGATGTTATATTCATACAAGAAGGCACTAAAACAAACTTGTGATTTTGCCATGCCTGGCTAATCAACAGGTTTGGGTTAATACCTACCTCAATATTTCTTCACTCTCCCATATCTTCTGGGAGCACATGACTCTGTCTGCATCCTAATGTGACAGCACTGGTCTAATGATGTGGGGGGCAGAGACACAGTCTGTGACCAGAATAACTCGGAGTTTATACAATTCTTCCTTAAGTATGAAGTACTTGGGATGTGCTCCATGTATGCATTTTCAGTTTTTTAAGGGTATACTAAGACACTTCATTTAAAAATTATTCACATGCTTCGGAGCCTAGTATAATAAGTTATGTACTTTATTTTAACAGGTAGATGATACGGGAACTTTTAAATTGATTGATATTCCTCTAAATGCTGATTATAAACCATTATTAAGAACACTACAGACCTGCACTATTTGTTTTGGTAAGTATTTAAAAAAAAATCATACTTCTTGTATTACACTAGGTTTTTATACATGACTGCTTCTTTTTACAGTAATAATATTAAATATTAGTATGTATGTATAGCCAAAACGTTTTAAAATCCAGTTAGAGTAGGGAAGGGTTAAAACCCCTGCCATGTTTTTATATTGTTGTTTGCTTACCATTGGGGCAATTTTGCTTTACTCCCTGTCCCAGAGACAGAACAGGAAGTTAAAGGAAATTTCCCAGAGTTAGGAGAATAGATTTTCCTCTACCTCTTGTTCTGGGGACAAAGCTAAAAAACACAACAGTATGACATTCAGATATTTAATAGGATTCTTTGTATTATTTTTTCTTTGGACTGCATTGGCATATCTACAGCAGATGTTTAAAGAAAAAGTTTACTTATCCTTTTATTTATGAAAAATTCTGTTGAGTTTTCCTTCTCTGTGATAGAAGACCTTTAGAGTGAATGTAAACCTCATTGTCATAGCTTGGGACTACATTGGACTATTCCTCAGCCAGCATACTGGTTATTTTCATTAATGTAGGAAGTTGATTCTCCATTTAATATCTGGAGATCCTTTCAACCCCCAATAATATGGAAGCAAATCCATTGTAGCATTGTCAGGTTGCTTCTGTACTTCCTCTAATGGGACCTACACATCACTGTGGCATTCTTGTAGTTTTATACTCTGCTTGTGGCATCAAAATGCCCATACTCAGCTTGATTGACATACGCCAATCTTCTTGTGGCGTGTCTTTGTTTTTGGGGCTCCGGAGGGCCGGGGGCTATAGAAATAATTTGGCTGCAGCAAATAAAAAGATACAAAGGCACAAAAGAGATTTTGGAGGGTTTTTAATTGTTTTATTTATAAGGCAAAACTAAAGAAACTTTTGGCCTTATATTTGCATCTACTTTAAAGTGGAACTAAAGTTCCCTTTTTAACTTGTACCTACAGGTAAGCCTATAATAAAGCTTACCTATAGGTACAGTGAATATCTCCTAAACTTGCACTATCTAGGAGATATACACATGGGATTCAGTTGGTGACATCACCAATGCATGCGCTCTGAAGGGCCATTCATACTGCTGGAGCCAATGAACCTGGAAAGAAGACTGAGTGAAGATGGAAGCACCAGGGGGGCATGACAGCTCTGCATTGAAGGGCTCCCTGTACAGGTAAGTCTGTCATAATGCTAGGGGGGGGCTAATTTTTTGCAATTTTTGTGGTGGTTTACTACCACTTTAAGTTATATCTTATTTACAATGAAAGAGCCACTGTAGATTATGTATTCTAAAAGTAGCGTAGTATTAAAACATTGTCTTTTTTAAAATTCACCCGAAAAACTTTACAAATGCCTGTACTCATATACTAATGGATGGATGATATATATGTTCCAGAAGTAGCTTACAGTTTTATGCCTTTCCTTCGTTAGACAGACACACATACAGTAGGGTCAGTATGGAAGAAAGCCAATTCATTTACTAATATAATTTGGTGATGAGACTGCAAAATCTGGAGGAAGTTCATGCAAACTTGGAAAGAAAATATAGAGAGGAATTTATCAAAACTGAAGCAGCCAGAATCAGGAGCAGCTGTGGATGGCAACCAACCAGCTTCTATTTTTCATTTTCAAAGTTTAATTGAACAAGCTAAAGATAGAGTTTGGTTGCCATACACAACTGCTCCAATTTAAATAAATGTCCCCATAGTGGTGTAGTTAGTGTTCCAAATGGTAATCCAACCCATGACCCCATCACTTGGACCCATCACTAAGCTCTATCATTTGGCCTAAACATAGACAATTCAGTACTTTTAAAGTCTATAAAAACAAAGATAAGAATTGCCCAGGCAATTTTTCTTCTGTTGTAATTTGGAAAGCTGAACAATGAAGACATAGTAGGAAAAGTATTGGTGCCTTTGAATTTTGGGTTTGGCGAGGAATTCTAAGAATATAATGGACATCAAGGGAAACAAACAAATGGATCCTTCAACAAATGAAGTCCAATCTTTCACTGGAAGCTCATGACTAGGCTGAACTTATTACTGAACTTATTATGAGCAAAACTAATTCGCTAGAATAGACAATACTGCCCGAGAAAAAAACCTAGCAGCAAAAGGTTGGCTAGATACAGTCACAGAAATTATAAACATGCTGTTGCACCCATGTAGAAGGCATCATTCAGAAGAAACACTATCCATGTGGTCACCAGGAGTTGATAGCAACTTTATGACTAATAATAACAACGATAATAACCATTTAGCCAATCTCTTCCTGTTAGAATATTTCTTACAAAAACACTTTTTATATAGACACTTAGGGTTTATTTACTAAAGCTGGAGAGTGCAAAATCAGGCTCACTTCTGCATAGAAGCCAATCAGCTTCCAGGTTTTATTGCCAAAGCTGAGGCTAGAGGTTGATTGATTTCTTTGCAGAAGTGAGGCTATTTTTGCACTCTCCAGCTTTAGTAAACAAACTCCTTAGTATAATAGCATCTTTGCAGTTTTGTTGACATACCAAATAGGTTTGGCCTTTTCAGTATTAATAATGTTTCTGATGTTTATAACCAACTGCCTTCCTTGCTTATACAGTTATTTTCAATTTCAGATAAATGTAAGCCAGATCTTCAATGCGTGAACAGACCTTCACTCCAGAGGCCTGCTATGGATATGGCATTTCTACTGGATAGCTCATACAACATGAAGCAAGATAACTTTGCAGCAGCAAAAGGGTTCATTAGTGCAATGGTTGACAGGCTTAATGTCTCAAGCACTGGGGACCGGGTGGCCCTAGTAAGCAACACACCCCGTAATTTTAGGCCAAATAGCGAAGCAAGTCCTCAGGTTGAGTTTGATTTATCAACTTATGATAACAATATGCTTTTAAAGAAGCACCTATTGAATGTCAATCACCTGCAAGGTCCACCTGCTCTTGGCTTTACCTTACAATGGACTATTCAGAACATTATGTCCAAAGCATCAAATGCAAGGAAGCACAAGGCTATCATCCTAATATTATCTGGAGAGACAAGCGAATGGGACAAACAAACACTTGCCCAAGCTTCCCTAAATGCCAAATGTCAAGGATATCCAATATTTGTGCTTTTCACTGGTAAAACATATAATGATACTGAATTAATGGATCTTCCCAGCATTCCTGTGGACCATCACCTTCTCCAGCTTGGTAGAATTCACAAACCAGAGTTTGGATATGCTCTTGGATTTACGAATTCTTTTTTAAACTCCATAAGGCGTAAGTACTTTTGTAAAGAAACAGCCACTAAAATAGACATAATTAACAAAGTCACTGTTTCACACACTATATATTGCAGTTGCATATAAAGTGATGCAATGGGGTTGGTCTACTAAAGGTAAATAGGCTGTGCACTGCAAAGTGCAGTTGCTTTAGATCCGAAGGGAAGCTCTGAAATGAGGCAAAGCTCTGCTTTCTTTCATCCAGTCACGTGCAAGCAAAAATGCTGTTATCAATGTTCATTGCAAGTTCCTTTCAGATCTAGAGAAAATGCACTTTCAGTGCACTTACAATGCACTTCCAAGTGCACTTGCAGTGCACAGTCTATTTGCCTTTAGTAAATCAAGCCCAATGATTTGTTTGCCATTTGTGTCCCATTAGGAAGATTTTTCTTCATTTCCTGCCCTGAGACACAGTACAAAGTCAGAGGCTATCGCTTTAAAATAAGGGGAATAACCTCTTAGATAGTTTTCGTCAGAACAAGTGTCCCCATTCAAAGATTCCTATTCTATTCCTGTTTTGGTGAAAACTCAACATATTGGCTTTTTTGTCACTTTCGTTTCAATATGTTTATTGGGTTTGACAATAGACATGAAACGTTAAAGATAAGCATATGGTTCAAAGAACAGAGGTATACCACTCAGGCAAACAATCTAGATCAATCCACGACAGGTGCAGGCTCTGGCTCGCCACCACACACGATGCAATAGGAAGAAGGGTCAGCCGCACACCGAAGAATAGATGAATATAGTGTGTATTTATTGATCCATAGGACACACAAAACACCAGGACATGAATACAGGACCTGTTAACGAGTTTTACACGATCTCGTGCTTAATCATAACCTATGATTAAGCACGAGATCGTGTGAAATGCATTAACAGGTCCTGTATTCATGTCCTGGTGTTTTGTGTGTCCTATGGATCAATAAATATACACTGTATTCCTCAATCCTCCGGTGTGCGATTGACCCTTCTTCCTAAGCATATGGTTCGCCCGCGCAGGGGCTGAGTGATGAACAACCAGACTGGTCAATAATAGTTACAGCTAAGGATATCCAAATAGAAGGATACTGAAAGATTGGGAATATATCAATAAGCTGAAATTGTAATAAAGCCATGTCCAAAAATGTACTTGCCGACACAAAGGGGAGGTTCCCACCCTGCGGCTTACCCCGTGAAGCGGTAACTGCGAAAGCCTAAACTAGAGAAGACTAAAAGAAGAAAAAGGAAAGAAAGGAGCATAGTCAAGAGAAGGAAAGAAAGAGGGGGAAATTCTGACTTGGGGGGCTCCGAAGGTAGTAATCAGACAAGGCCTAGGCATGTAGATTGGAATGACGGAAACTTTTATGAGATCCAAGGTTCCCAGACCTTAAAAAATTTAGCATGGGAATCGTTCAGAATACTGGACATTTGCTCATGGAGCATCATTGTGGTTAATCGTGTCTTTACCCCTTGAAAAGATACACGTTAGGTCTTCCAGGCTTATGTTATGGTCTGTTTAGCTGAAATAAAAAGGTATTTATGCTGTGATGCATATAGTCCAGGTATGGGGCAATGTAAGAGGGCCAACTTTCGTTCCTACGTACTGTTAGATGGAAGAGGGTCTGGAGCAGGCCAAAGACCGTGGACCAAAACCCCACCAGTCTTGGACTTGACCACCAGACATGCAAAACATCCCCCCACTATTCGCAGTTACAGAAGCACCTATCGCTACTTCCATCGAAAGCATGTGCAATTCGGACAGGGACCCAGTGGCTTTTTCTTCACTTTCAGCTTCAGTGATCACCAAGGCAAATAGACTAATAGTCACTAGGAAAAATAGAGAGGGAGAATCAATGTAGTGGGGACACAATTCTAAATTCCCCAACACTTTGATCATGTTAAAAAGTTTTGTTTTAAGATACAATTTAAAATACATTACCAATTTTAGGAAAGCAGTTATGTATCTTCACACATGCATTGTCTAGTAAGTGTTCTCTTATGGCTTTAAACACCATTTGCAGCAAAGGCAGACCCACACCAATCCTGTTTCTAATTAGAAAATCTAACTGTGCTCAAATGTTTCAATCACTAAAACAGATTCAACTATAATAATGCAGAAAGGATTTATGTTGCACTAAGGCATAACTATCTAAACTTTTGCACGTGACTCAACCCCCAGGGCCCAGGATGTAAGGAAGACCAAGCCTATCACTCTACTTTTAGTACCAAATACTAAGCAGAAGAGAATTAACATAACCTTTCATGCCCCTCTCAATACATTTAATAAATTACAAAACCCCAGGGCTAAACAGGAAGGCCCAAGGTTTAAGCATGAGATTAGGGGCTTGATGTTTTTTGTCATGTCTCTTATAATTACACTGATTCCCCAATGCTTATTGAATACTGTAAATACTGTCTTTTTGTGTAAAACTCCATGCAAGGCAGTTTACTTTGTTATTTCAACAGGATCAATAAATAAATATCCACCACCAGAACTGAAATCAAAATGTTCTGCTGCTAGCAGTTCCCGGGGGAAAAGGCTGCTGTAAGTATATAATTACATAG